>NC_056749.1:497812739-498027739 GCF_019279795.1 Protopterus annectens | reverse complement strand
TACTCATCTTCTTGTAAATAATAATTTAAGCAATGCTTAGGCAGTGTACTAATATGGAATTTTGAATTTCTATTGGCATTTGTATTGTTACAGGGTCACAGTGAAAACTGAGAGAATTCATAATGCATATATAGAGAGGGGCTATCCAGGTGACCAAACATATATAAATACTCAAAACATTAAACCTTTAGTTTTTATACCCATTCCAATTAAAATATATAGTTAGATTTAAATATGTCACATGCATAATGGTTAACTTAAATGCAGTAATATTACATTTTTAGTTTCTTATTAGAACTGAAGCCTCAGGGGAAATATTAAAAAAAATAATGTAATGTGCAGGCAATGTTTTACATACATAGATTTTCAAAGCAATCTTTTCACTTTTTTATGACTGTTTTTGCAGAGGATTTTTCACTGGAAAGCTAATTTAGGTAGTGTACTCATTCAAGCATGAAGTCATATAATCATGTCCTTGCAATATTATAAATTACTATCAGATACCAGACTATCACATTTCTAATTATAAAGTCAGGAAATAAAGAAGCCATGGTGAGAGGGTCTAAAGAGATAAAAATACTGTTTGCATGCAAATATCTTCACTTGATAAAAAAGATATATGAAAATACATAAATATATTGATGCAAGAACAATGTAAAATACTTCACTTCTTTCAGATTATGTCTTTACTTTGCAATGACTGTATACTGCCCTGGGATTGTGAGTTGACAGCAACCTTTCACAGCACTATCATTCAGATGAGATGTTACACCACTGCCCCATTTGTCTGAGCTGGTGACAGCTCAGTAGGATATTAAAGAGCCCATGGCACATATCAAAAAGAGGTGGGCAATTTTCACAATGCTATGGTCAAATATTCAATAGACTGTATGAATATCACATCAGGACTCCTCTGAAAATAGGCCATACATAGGCATAAAAAGTATTAATCTGGTTAACAAAATATAAACAAATAGAACATAAAAATGTCATACTTTGCCTGTGCTAATGCACTAATTTGTCCAAAGCAGTTTATTTCAAAGTTTTCCTATAAGTTTGTCTTCCATAACTAAATTAATTCCGTATTTTAGATTTTTATTTTTTCAGCAGATTTATGGTAGTACTGAAGTAGTTTGTTTTTAAAAATATAGCCATGGCTAATAATTAACAGTAATAATGATTGGCTGGACAGTGTGGCGAGATGGTGCATTGGTGTATTGGCTAGCATTGTGGCCTCATACCTCTTGATTTTCTACTTCAGTCCTCTATGAAGTGCCTTCTGAAAAGAGTCTGTACATCTTCCTTTGGTCCATGGGTCGACACAGCTTACTTATTCATCCCAAAGATGTGCAGTTAATGAAATGGTAATCTTACAAATAGTCCATAGGTGTCCATGTTGTGTGTCAGTAAGTGTAAATGTGTGCATCATATGACAGACTGGTTCTCTGTCACCATACATTTTCGGCCTTGTGGCTTTAGGTCTGTCATAAATGAGAAGTAGACTGAATTGCTAACCAGAGGGATTAATTGGGCAAACAGACTGGCAACAAAGGTAGTTTGTTATATGACTTCTTCTGTACATAATGACATCTTACTGTATCAAACTTCAAATATCATTATCTTCACCACTGTTAAAATCACATAAACAGACCCATCACTCTTAAAACAGCAACATTATTCAAAGAAAGATGAAATTTGTACAATAACCCATACATTTACCCCTTCTGCACAAATGCTCTAAAAAGTATTGCCAAAGCTCAGTTGCTCCAGAAACTCAATGTGGACCTTTTATTTTACATTAGATAGGAGTAAAAATAACTGTACGTGTGTGTGATATACTGCAATGTGTACCCTATATTTTTATACAAAGGTGTTACTGATGAAATCAATTTTATTGAGTTTAGATTTAAATGAAACATGGAAACATTTTACGTGAAAAAATAAAGAAATTATGATTTTGTTTATTTCAAGGTAATATAATATTGTTAATACTCGGGTTATCTCTGCTTTTATGTGTGTGTTGGGTAGGTGTATACGCATGATATAAGATATGTAGCAGAGAATGACACAGATGAGGTGCGATGCCCTAGAAAATAGATATAAATGTAATGTGTGCTTCTTTTGCTATAGTGGGAAGTAAAAACTGGTTTAACTATTTGTTTTTCTTCAGTGCCATGAATGTGATTTTAGGTGATGAATACTGGGGCTAAGGGAAAAATATTACATGTAACGTGTGTGATATGCTGTGTTGCTGCCTTGTTTGTTGGTAAACTAGTCTGTGAGTACTCATTATTAATTTATCTTACTTGTGACAATTAGTGACTGTATTTCTGTAGTACAACATTACCACAGAGCTTAAGTATCTGGGGCTTTTTTGTGTATGCATTCTGTTTAATTTTATTCTTTTTATTTTAGTTCTCAGTGTACATTAGTTTGTGTGTGTGTGTGTGTGTGTGTGTGTGTGTGATGTAGATATATATAATTATTTTTTTTAATTTGTAGTTGCATTGTTTTCTGTATTATTTAAACAAAGTTTATTAAAGAAGTTTTTCTGCCTGGCATCTATTTATCAGATGTACATTTATATACTATTATTTAGCAAAACAGAGGATATAGGTGGACCTCACTAACTCAAAATACTGAAATCTCGAATTTCAGTATCTCGAGACTAAAATATCGAAAGCCCAGTTGCTCTAAAGTCCACATAACCGAATCCGGAAATGTCAAATCAGCAGTTGTGGTGGTGTGCTGTGTTAATGGATAGCTGGAGATTCAGGTAAATGTTTATATTTTAAGGGTATTGGGTAACGATTTTAGCGTATGTTAATGTGTTGGGAAGTTGTAGGTGTAGGTTACGGTATGTATGTAAGAGTGTGTGTGTGTAAGTGTTGAAAATGGTGGCGTTTGTATGTATGTGATGTGTGTTAGTGCAAGGGGAATGTAGACTGTGTGTAGTGGTGGGTTTAGTAGCTTGTCTTTTTAGTGTGACCTCGGAGTTAGTATATATAACTAGTGGAGGTGTGGGGGGCACAGCCCTCCACATGGGGGGTGCAGGGGGGCTTCCCCCCACTTATATGTATGGTAGGTTCGTGTATTTGTGTTATTCGTTGTAGTGTGGGGAGGAAGGTGTATATGTGTTTGTTTGTGTGGTGGAGGGTTATTTAAAAGTTGCAATTTTGAATTTTGAGCTTTTGGGGTTTTGGTATTTTAAATTTTCGGCTTTATAGTCTTGAGATACTGAAATTCTAGATTTCAGTATTTCGAGATTATAAAGTGAATCCATATATATATATATATATATATACATACACACACACAAATATATATATGCATATTTCATATTTGCACATTCTTCTCTGTGCTGCACTTCTACTCCTTTTTAAAAGCAATTAACAGGCACTGCATAATTACCCAAAGCAAGTATTTCTACACAGAAACATTCATTCAGATCCACAGGCAAGTACCACTTAGGAAAATGCTGCACACACCTTCAACAAGTAAAAATTCAACTTTCCACAGTGCTGATTATCTTAAACAGATGACCCTTGTCATCCATGTGTAGCATAACGACATCTTCCTTAGTGAGATGGTGCTCCCTGCAGCTGCTGGGGTTTAGACCACTGATTCAGACCTCTGAGTGTGCATCAAATTCAAGCCATCTGTGTTGCTGAAGGCCCTTCTGCACCCTTGTGGGAGGAGAGTGCTGTCTGGGCCCCATCTAATCGAGGGTGATTGGACTAGAGCTCAGAGAGAGCATCTTACTGGATAGTTGAAGTTAAAATAGTTACTTTTTGTTTTATTTAAGCCCCATGTTTGCGCTTGTTTGCATGTAGTACACTATCGTGCACTGCCATGAAGCAGGGCTTACCGTTGGTGGTGGTTATAGACATAAATGTTTTGCTAGTTATATTTTCCCTTAGCACTTTCCTTGTAGCCCTCCAGAGGTTTTTCATGGCCCTGCTCTGCTGTGTCAGGTGCAACACTAAGCCCAGCCTCAGAGGTACCAGCACATTTCTCACCAACTAGCCATTTCTAAGTGTGACCTCTTTTTCTGACCATATAAATTTACCTAACAGTATGGATGGACAATTTCAAACAGTTTCTCTAGCCAGCTTGGTCTACATGGGCATCCTGAGTGTAGCAACTGCTTCATATTCACAAACAACCTTCTACTCCTAGTCCACACAAAGTCAACATGTGAGAGATGCAATGTTGAATCCATACTCTCTCACACACCAGTCAGTACGTATGACAATGACCGGGTTGTCAGCATGCACACCTCACCTCCTAGTCGACCCAGACCCACAGAGTCTATATTAGAACACTGAACATTTAAAATGTCGAATGTTCTAATATCGAACCCTAGCAATCGAAAAAGAAAACCATCGAACATTCGGAACAGCAAATTTTTTCCTAGGGAAAAAATTTGCTGTTCCAAAACACATACACACAACACAAGCACACCAAACAAACAGCAATCCACACACATACACCTAAACTCTAACACCTAACTCTACACTAAACTATACAAACACCACTAACTATCCACTTACCTTAACCCAAACCCTAACCCTAAGGTCCGTCACTATCGCACAGTCACCTCACCCACGCCCTAACCCTAACTCACCTAACCCACCCTAACCCACACGTCCACACAATCACACACTTACCTGACCCAACCCTAACTTCACCTAACCCGCCCTAACCCACACATCCACACAATCGCACACTTACCTGAACCCGACCCATAACTTTCCACCAGAGCACTGAAAATACCTAAGCAACAGAAACGGACAACCAAATTCTTTCCCTAGGAAAGAATTCGGTTTCTTGTTACTTCGATATAAAATGGGTCGATATTAGAACACCCGACATTTCAAATGTTTGATGTTCTAATAACAGACTCGACCCACGACACATACATACATATGTGGAGGTCCTCACCAAAAACATAGCTAAACACCAGAGATCTCACAAACACAAGCAAGGTACTTAGTACTTCCTCTGCAAAATAAAATACACATAATAGCTTGCACACCAGTGTCTCATCTGTCAAGCCCTTAAGGCAAAAGGCAAAACACAAATCCAAATATATTAGTCACAGGTGATATCATCATGAGACACACAAATGTCCCTCTCACCAGACTGGATAAAGAAAAGGTCACGGTCTGCTGTCTGTCAGGTGCTAGGATCCGCCATATCACAAATGCACTCAAGTCTGTCACCAACACTACTGTTATGACGGTCATAGTCAACGCTGGTGCGAATGACTTGAGGTGCACCTACCTGGACTATATGAAGAGAGAAATGACTGAGCTCCTGGATTATGTGTCTCACTCAGGAATGTCCCTAGCCTTAAACAGCATTCTACCCTCACCTAGGATGATGCTGCACTACAAATAGAAAATTATCAACTTCAATAATTGGCTTAGTTTCTTGTGTCATTCTAAGGGGATAAAGTATCTGCAAGCCTGGAATGACATGATCAACAGACCTCAATGCTTTGCCAGAGATGGTCTTCATCTGTCACTCATGGGATTTTGTCTACTGGCAAAGGCTCTTGCCACACCCATAGTGCCTTTTTCTTTTGGAAGTCTCTCAAGGACAAAATTTCCAACATAAAATCTCCATCTAAAAGCAACCTCAAGTTTCTGCTGCTAAACTCTAGGAGTCTTAACATGAAACTGCACTCCCTGGAAGCAGTCCTCACCTTGGAAGATGCAGACATTTATGCAGTCACAGAGACCTGGTTCAAGGCTGTGGAGAGCACCCCAGCCATACTGGGATACACCTCCTTCGACACATTCAGACCACAAACTGAAGGTGTGAAAACTAAGGCGGTGTATCAATATTTATTAAAGATAAATACACCTCCAGACTGGTTTAACAGTATGATTCCCTGGAGATACTTCAGGTACAATTAACTGTTGGTAGGACACCTATTTAAATCATTGACATCTACAGGACCCCCTCCATCACTCAGAATACCCACTCTGCCTGTTTGGATCTACTTGAGTCCATCATGGTTTTGGGTGATTTTAACTAACCATCCACTCACTGGGTAAATTACACATGCTCAAAATCACTTGGCCAAAGGTTCCTCGACTTCGTTAACATCAGTGGCCTGGACCAGCTGGTTGACACTCCCACAAGGAGTGCCAACATCCTGAATCTGGTGCTTACCAATATGGGGGACTACTGTAGCACCCCCACTGTGATGTCATCCCTGGTGAAATCTTACCACAAATCAGTCTCATTCAAAGTAGCTATCACACCTGACCCCCACTCTCTAGCAGCAACTAAGTTAAAAAAAAAACTTCTCCAAAGCAGATTATAACCTCTTCCAGAATGGTATAAATAGCTTCACTGCACCTCCTGCCTCAGATGGAACTGACAGCTATGTCAAGTTCTACACCAATGCTTTATAAAAACACCTGTATACAGTAGAGTCTTGATTATCCAAATATTGGTTATCCAAAACGTCAATTATCCAAATGCAGCCCTCCAAAGTTTTAGGGTAGGAAAAATCATAAAGTCTAAACATGTAAACATTATATGTATTCACTTGTGTTTGTTTTTTTTTTAAGCTTGTAGCCTGCTCGTGTGTAAAAAAATTTTTTTTGTTGTCCACTGGAATCACTGAAATGCTGAAAAATGTATTCCCTGAGTGAAGAATAAAACAAGATTTTAGAAGTTTTTTTATCCGGTTCAATGCATGTTTGATTATACGAACAGTTTGATTATCTGAACTAGCATAGGTCACAATTAGTTCGGATAATCAACTCTCTACTGTAACTCCATTGACTTGTCATACCTGATAGGACCATAACAAGCTCCTCAAGGAAGAGCAAACCTGCCTGGTGGACAACTGCCATTAACAGACTTTACAATAACAGGAAGAAATTGCTGTCTAAGAGTAAGAAGTGAGCCTTAAACTGAACTTAAACTGAAAACACTCCCTCCTCAGCTTAAACAAGCAAATAAGAATTCTTGTGAAGTCCTCCAAAGCAAACTATAACTCCAAATTAGCTTCCTCAACTAAAGACAACCATAAGGCATTCTTTAATCACATCCATAACCTAAACGGAAAGTCGCAGGTTTGTGCCGAACTGGTAGTTAATGATATCACATATACTGAGCCTGTCGACATAGCTAACCTGTTGGCTGACCAGTTCTGTGAAAACTTCACTCTCCTGTCACCGCCACATGTACCCCTTGACATCCCTACCACCTGTCCTCTATCTTGCATCTCTAAAGAGGAGGTCGTAAATGCCTTCTCTAAGACCAAAAAACACAGCATCTATGGGCCTGATAACATCCCAGGCTGTGTCCTAGATGGGCTCCAAAAATAATTAGAAATTCCCTTGGGTACTCTTTTCAATCAGTCTAAGCACTGGCTTCATCCCAGCTGAATGGAAAATGACCACTGTTATTCCCTTGCACAAAAGTGGTGCTTCTACTGACCCCATGGCAGGAGGTTTAATAATGTGGGAAGAAATAGCCAGGGAATTGTTATGACTAGGCTTGTATAGGCCCTAGGGCTGATAGCCTAGTACCAACCTATGAACCTATGAACCTATGAACCATGAACTACAGACCTATTAGCCTGACTAGCCATATCCGCAAGGCCATGAAGCAAATCATCATGGAACTTATCAACAAAATTATAGGTAATCTCCAAACATTTGACCCTACTCAGTTTGGATTTGTCAAAGGTAGATCATGCTTATTAAACCTGGTGGACTTCTTCAAGACAGTCACCAAGGCCGTGAATGAGGGGAAATCTGTGCATACAACCTATCTAGACTTAGACAAAGCTTTTGACAATATCCCCACTCAGGCATCATTAATCAACTCATCCAGCTAGGTATGAACCCTTATAGCATTAGATGGGTCAATAACTGGCTCACTGATGGAACACACATAGTCAAAATAGGGGAATCCACCACCAACAGAAAACCTGTAACCAGTGGTGTTCCACAGGGATCAGTCCTGAGACCTCTACTGTTTGGAATCTAGTTCTCCAAAGTACAAGCAAAAACTAAAGGTCTGCAGCTGACAAAAGTTTGCTGATGACTGCAAAGTGGGAATGGTCATAGAATCTCCAAATGATGTCAACATCCTACAAGAGGGTCTTACACAAACAAATGATCGGTGCCAAAGTCAGGCCCATAAACTCGATGCAAAAAATGCATTATTCTTCTTTCGGTAAGAGCAATGTTCCTGCTGACTACCACAGCAATTGCAACACCCTAAGTACACACTCAGTGGTTAGAGACCTGGACATACAGGTTAACAGCAACCTTACCTTTGATCACCACATCTCCACAGTGGTAAGAAGGGCATTCTATATTGCTCATCTCTTAAGTAAGGACATTGACTCTAGAAAAAAATTAGTTATAACCTCTCTGTACTCTTCCTTCATCAGGCCCATAATGGAGTACAATTCTCCTTTTGGTTATGTACCTTTTCAAGTGCCTGCAGCAAATGGAGAAACCACAAAAGTTCCTCACAAGGAAAATTCAAGGTCATCAGCATCTGTGCTATGTGGATCATCTGAAATCACTGTCATTTTATTCTGTTTCAGGCAGACTACTCAGAGGTGATGATTGCCTTGCATATAAGGTAATCTCTGACATTGCTTTATTGGAAATGCTGCATATCCAAAAGGCAAATGGTATTCAGGTTGCTCACTCTAAAGACCTTAACCTGCTAGGTGACATTAGCTGAACCTGATGGAGGGACAGATTTGTCTCCCAGAGGTTACCACACCTTTGGAACAGATTCCCACTTCATGTCATTGACCCTCTTCAAACGCAATCTGGATGCTAGGTGGGTAACCGTAAATTCAACTGGGGGGGGGTTCAACCAGTGTCCCTCTTAGGGGAAATAGGTGCTGTTCTGTGTCAACCATGTTTCATATCTCCATTCCTTGTTTTCTACAAATTCAAATTGGCACAGTGCATCTCGTACCCTGCTGCCACTCGCCACACTACTGAGGCAATCAATATTATGCAATAGTCTTCCAAACAGAAAATGGATTGTGAAATGTAACCCATTATTCTTTGGCATGAGACAGGATGAAAGACCTTTACTTCAGATGGCAATGATGGATGTAGGACACCCCAGTAGTGCCCCCTGGAGACTAACTCATTCTCCATTTCTTATACGGAGACTAACAGGATCATTTGCTGGGGAACTGTTTTAGGGTTAAAAAAGTGTTTTTTATTGCTGTTTAATGAACTATACTGATGTATTCTATCATTGTTAACCTTTTCTTAAAATATTTACTTTGTATTCCTATGAGATAATCTGTAATGTATATGTGCAATGTGTACTATGTATTTGTATTTTTCTGGAGCTTTTGCCCCTAGGGCTCCATTGAAAACAGGCTCCTTGTGGCCCAATGGACTATCCTGGCAAACAAAATGCAAATAAATAAATAAATAAGGGCCCGCAGTATAAGGTGGATACCTGGCACTGTCTTCCTAAGGAGGTTGCTGATGCCACAACCATTCCCCATATGAATGATCACTACAGCGACAGACCTTCTTTGCTGATGGACAAAAGAGGCCAGAGTGAGAAATGTTTTGTAAATAGATTTTAAACTTTCAGCAGTTAGCCGTTTCAGTACTGTTAGTTGCAAGAAATTTGGTAGCAGAAGCACTGCCATGGTGGCTCATTAGCTAACACATTTGCCATTCATGATTTTTTTTCTTGAGCGTACTGCAATTGTACTTGAGGTAATATATTTTCATCGTTATGCAGTACTGTGCGTCATGGCATGTTTACACTTCACTTGCCAACATTCTTTGTTGCTACCATTTCTGTTTATTACATTTATTTTGGTAAGTTATCTCTCTATTTTTCTTTTCATACAATAAAGTCCAGAGCAGCACTTGTGACTTCTCTGAGAAATCACCATCTACCCATACTGCCAGGGATAACTCCGCAAGGGTGGCTGTGGAGGGGGATGATAATTCTTCTAACACTCCCACTAGTGGGACTTCATGGTTGAAGGAACTAAGGTTCCCACTGGTGGCTCTGCTAGAGATGTGGGCCCTTTTATTAGACAAAAATGGCTTGCAGAGGTGGTAGGAGAGGTGGTGGGCCAGCTCCTTGATGCATACTTTAGCCAGCTAAAAGACTCCTTTTGCAGCTTGCAGAGCCCTGCCCATGCCTGGAACTGACTGCCCTAGCAAAGCCAGGACCCAGTGCTGAGGCTGCCCATGGTGGGGTGTGAACTCCCACTGAGTCTGGCATAACCAGGGTGGCAACACTGATCATACCAACCCTTATCCCAGTATTCCGTTGTTTCTGTCCAATCCTCTCTACAACCAGCATCTTCCCTCAGTCTGTCTGAGGTCTCCTAATCCCTTCCCCTTCGGTGCATCAG
Source organism: Protopterus annectens (assembly GCF_019279795.1). Lineage (NCBI taxonomy): Eukaryota > Metazoa > Chordata > Ceratodontiformes > Protopteridae > Protopterus > Protopterus annectens. Next base: position 498,017,343 of record NC_056749.1, on the reverse strand, counting down.
CACCTTCCTTGTCACATCTGTCTAATATGTTTGCTTGTTTGACCTATTACCTTCCCTAACCCTATTACCATTCCTTCAATTTTCCTTCCTTCCTTACCTTCTTGCTGTATATAAAATGGGTACCTGTCCCTAAAAAATATTAGCCTACCTTCCCAACCCTCCCCATCTTGGTCACTCCCTTGCAGTTTCTCTTATGTACCTCCCTCTTTTTCATAACTGTCTTATACCCCAATTTCTACCATTTAATCTGGTCAGAAAAGTTGAAGCCAGTGGATAAAACCTTTAAGGCTGCTAGCTCCTTTTATGTCTTGCCACATCTGTGCATATGTAAACTCACTGAGCCACTTCAAGATACACTTGCCAAGTTCCTGGACATTTCTCTTTGCATTCTTTGGCCATCACCGGAGGATACATATGCTCACTGCAGGCCCTGTTTTGGCCACAAGTGTTTTTTTTTAATTATCTGCTGTATTCAAACAGCTATTTTACAATGTTATTCCTTAATAAGCTCCAAGTTGCATCACACCAGAGAGGTAAGCAGCGGCTAACTTGGCACAATCGCAGCCACCTAAACCAGGGTTTAAGATAAGAAAAATGAAAAAGGAAATGAATTTTTGCGAATTATGATGAATTTCTATCCTTCAGAAAATACAAATATTTTACTTATAAATCTTATGATATGCTGTGAAAATTTTGATTATGTTTGCTAAACTCCTCACACTTTTCTATAACTGCTAAGGAATCATTTGCTGAGCCAACTGTGAGCTACCGAAGAACAAAGCTCTCACTGTGATTCAGATGACCCAGGCATTAGACTTGTGTCCTGGGAGCTGGAAGAGCCAACAAGGAAGTCTAGCAGTGGGTAGTAAATGCCAGCTTTGTCATCCTGGGCTGATGAATGGCAGCTTATTCTATTGCAGTTTTAGTATTAAGGGAAGGTTATCAGCAGCACAGTATGCAGTGACACACCAGAGGAAACACTGGACCATGTAAAGTAACATGTATATATAGTCTTATGGGGCTGAAATCGCAGGAATGAGATGTTATGCTACCAGCAGGGACTCAGGCCAGCTCAAAAAGCATCCACTGCTCATGGTTGTCTAGATAAAGACCATTCCATCACCTTGCCCAAAACAGTGAGAGATGCACTGGAGAAACAAATGGATATTCAGCAGAAAGAAGCTAAATGGCAGCAGACATTGGACGGGAGGGGGGTAAAGGAAGGGTAAAATGATAAATAGAAAAAAAAATCCACTTCAATTACCACAAGCTCAGCCAGTGGATTTTGTTTCAACATCTCATCTGAAGGACGGCACCATAGTAATGCAGCAGCCCACCGACCACCACCACCAGTGTCAGTCCACACAAGTGAATCCAAGCAGCTGGTATTAGAGCAGATCCTATAGCCATCTGATCATCCAGCAAAGACAAGTTAGCTAACTGCTCATTTACATTGGTGGGGGGGTGAAGACCACTACATGGGCAGGGGTCACTTTTCCCCCATGATGGATAGATATATAAAACCCAGCAAATAACTTATCAAGGACATTGTGAATTATTTTCATTGTTAATAGTAAAATGTATAATCTTTTGAATATATGGTAATCATTCTAGAGTGTAGCTAACCAAGCAAGCCAGTGTCAGTAACAGTATCAGTCCCTTTTTTTAATTATTATATTCAGACTATATTTCTTTAGAGACCTGCATGTATTTTATGAATATGTTCCTGTGCAGAACACAGATCAACAATCTGTCTTATTCTGTGGGCTATATTAAAATTTAATATACAGCAATGTTCACTTCCTTTGTAATGCCTAGCAACAGAGGTGAGAATGTGCTGGCACCTATGATCTATGGCTCTTCTGGAATTCATCCAAGAACAATTCTAGTCTGATTGATCAGTCTGTAAAACAGGTATTAGAAAGGAGAGCCAGAATTACTTATCATTTTACGAATACCACCCTTTCTTTGTTTTAAGCATACTGCAGTTCCACTATTACCAGCATTTGACAGAAAGAGCAAATCTCTAAGGACTGCTTTGTAGATGTGAATCTTTTATTGTAATTTTGCCAGACCATTTTCCATTACAGTGGTGATTCATAAAATAAGTTTTCTTTTACACCGAGACAGTGAAGTGACACTATACACCAATTAAATAGTACAAGAATTATGAACATTTTACCTGTCCAATTGATAGCAGTGCTAATGTCTGAACGCAGTGTCCATATTACTGCTGTACCTCAATAGCTTCTTACTAGCAGTGACTAACACTCATGTTTTTTAACTAGCCACTAGCACCATGCTCTAAAGCCCAGCTGCTGGAGATGTGGCAGAACAGTGTAATTTCAACTTTGAAAGCAATTTGTGTGTAGTGCTTCACTTTAAATTGCCTTATGATTTGGTAACTGATCTCTTCAGAAATCAGGCTCTTTAATATATATAGGGTACCTAATTTAGATTTCAATAAAATATGTCCGTGCTGACTGACAGACGTGCATATCATTGCAAGTTACACGCAGTTAACATTTTGACGGTGTATTAAAGTGGCTTAAAACTACATGAATGAAAGTTGTTGGATGACTGTTTTTATTCAGCTTGTTTAGATCTTGAAACTTATGCACTTCACATTTATTTGTGTATAAACTGTGTAACATTTTAAATGGTGCTAATGCATGTCTGACAATGTCGAGTATCGACAAATGCCTTTAAGTTCTTCTCTATAGGCCATTCAGAATCTTAATTAGTGCAGATTATGTGAATACAAACAAATTAACAGTACTAGAAAGTTTGGAGTTTTTTTTAATTTACAACAGCAGTCACTTTGACATTTGATCTTAAGATCCTACTTTGCATATAGTTAACACGCTTCTTAAGTTCCAGAGACAAATTCATTGCCTAAAATCATGCAAAGAAGATTTCTATAATTAAGTTCTTGAGAGAGGTTAATTATGGTTAAAATTCCTCTGTGGTTTGAATACAGGACCTAGTTTTACTATATATATTGGGTTTCACCAGAAATAGTAGGATATGTTTTATTCTGGAAAGACGTTCTTCATTAGACAGAAAGCCACGCAGGTGTCGTTATGCAAAGGCATTAATCCAGCTCAGTACACGTATGAATAGCGGAGTGATTATCAAGTTCTGAAAGCTAATTACATTTTCATTTGAAAGTCTTGTGACAGGATGAAGCCAGTCACTTTCCAATGCTTTGTCTTTTCTTACATTAACATTTATTGACTTTATTATATAACAAAGGTAAAGGCTCTGCATTTCAAATTTAATGAAAGGCAGATCAGCACTGCTCTTTTATGCACACTGGTGGCATGTGTTGATGCTCATTTTAGTTTCCTCAAGTTCCAGTGCATTCAGACAGTGTTAAATCAACTGAAATTGCAGCAGTATGGACCTATCATCAACTACTTTGGCAATTCATTTGACACAGAAGTTTGCAAAAAGAAGAACTTCAACTCCTGGCCCAGGTGACTGATGTTTGATTAGTGATCCCACTGGTTGGCAGAATGACAGGGAAGGTGGGTATGCCTAACCTTGGGGAGGGGGGGGGTAATATGATTATACAAAGTGCATAAAATTAAATAATTAATTAATTAGTGTATTGTAAAGAATCACTCTTTAAGCCATGGAGTTGGCTGGGACTTGGAACAATTGCCAGATTAGGATTGTGGCATGGCCAAAAAGTTGAGGCTGCCCTAGGGGCTTAGGCAGACATTCTTGCGCTCCATAACTCACTGCCTGTCCAACCTTACAGTACATGTTACCACAATGGGGGAAGCGTTGGTAGACAGGGCCTAAGAAAAACACCTGGTATCCAGGCACCACATATGTATGCTGCCATTTGCTAGCAGTGCTCTATTTTTCTACTTCCCCTGTCCAACCCACTGATAGCAGAACTGGTCACAACCTCCAGGGGTAGTACCAACACACTAAGTTAGAAGCACAGGAGTAGTATTAAGATTGAAATGTTCAAATGTGGACACAGCAGGAATCAAAAGAAAAGTTTAAATTCCATGTTGACAAGAAAATGGAATATTCTAACTCTGTTGTATCGCATTCAGATAGTATTCTCTGACATTAATTTTCCAGTCTGCTTTAAATACTTACCATTACTGTACATGATGATAATGTTTCTTTCTGGGGTGGGGTAAATTATTTTTGAAATTATTTTTTTTAATTTCATTTTAACTTGTAGCATTCTGAATCTACTTCAGCACAGAAATATAGCATGTTTATTAACACTGCACACTATACTGTAAACATTAAGGAAATTATTTCATAATATTCTCATAGATTAAGAGTTTGATTCTGTAAATATTGGTCTCAGAATTATAAATAGGACCAGACTGATAAATGTATTCAAGTAAGATTATAAGTACCCAAATGTCTGTACACATTTCCTCTGTGGAGAAAACAGAATTAGAAAGTATGCAGTGCGCACCAAGTTGCATGTTGCATAGTCTCTTAGAGCAGATATCTAGTGGGTTAAACTGTTTCCAGCCCAATAATACAAAAATGTAGCTTAAGCCAGACATCAAACACAAGCAGTCACAACTGGGGCTAGTTGATAAAGTTGTGTATATAACATAAGCGTAAGATGTAGAATCAAGAAAGCAGTGTGGCATTTAATCTTTAAGTTCCATGGTATAACTCCAATGTCTGTCATCTGCTAACTAGTATGTAGGCCTTACCTCTGACACAGCACTAGGACTGATTATCCATACTGTGCCCCAGACAGACTACAATACGCTAAGCTCATAAACAGTAGCACGGCACCAGACAATGCTGTTCTTATTGGTACTGGTTGCACAGTAACAATCCCAGTTCTAAGAAATGAAACTCTGAAAGACAGCCAACAAATGTGTTAATGACATCATATTAAATGTCCTGAGTATTGAGAGGAAGTCACTCCGACCGACAACTAATTATATTTACTTAGGGCTGCATAGCCATGGAGAAAGTAGGAATACTCATTTTGACAAAGAAAATGTAGTCGGTTGTGTACCCTGATGATGAACATGCATTTGCAGAACAGACGACATGAAATCCATTTATTTCCTGATGGCACTATAATGAACACACATACATTACAAAACATTCTACCAAGTATTTCTATCACAAGTAAATTTATTTACCTGATCAAACACTTCCATTGCTAATCTCTATTCCATGTTTCATGACAGAAGAGACTAAGTGCCCCGTGTCAACATCTCACACACATTATATAACTGATCCCAGACTAATTTTACCTTCTTAAATTGGATAACTTTTGTTTATTTTGTATAACAAAATTATACATTTGTACCTTTTCAACAAGAATGGCATTGGTTAACACAAAATGAAACCAAATTAGTGATCACCAACAAAGTGTGCAACAATTCTCACCTGACCAAGTTCTCAGCTTGCTGAGCTAAGTAACAGTGGGGGAACCCTAATATCAATTTACAGAGAACCTAGAAGTCATCATATAAATGTGGGGATCAGGAGGTACTGTTCATGTATGGGGGGGTAAGGAAATGGGCTTTTCATGCGTAGTTTTGTATTTTCTCACAGTCACCAGTTTATTTCGTATATCTTAACTTATCTGTTGCTTCAAGGATTATAACAGACAATACTGCTGTTTCCTAATACCCACTTTCTGTACATCACTACTTCAGCATGCTGCTGATATGATGTCATTTTCAGAGTATGAAAATGTTTACCTCTCAAAAATATAAACTGTACCACAATCTTGTGCTTTCTGTATGAGTGCATCAATTTTCAATGTCTGTTTAACTCTGTTGTGCTGCCAGCAATATGTTTGTCATAGTTGAGAAAATAATCATTAGGAATGAAAAAGGCATTGAATAAATAAATACTTGCTATGAATCCATACAAGTAGTGTTCTTTTCCCCGTAAAATTGAAAATGGATCTTTCTTTTTAAAAAAAATATTACTGCACCACAGTTCATAAACTATGTAATTATTCTTCAGAGTTGAGACATTTGTAGGCAGGATCCAAGACTATTTTCAACTATAACTCAGTTATAGTAAGTAAAGGTTTAGCATGGTGTACAGAATTATTGGACAAATAGAATTGCAAGATAAATACAGAACAAAAAATGATAAAACAAGCAAGTCAAAATCTTAAAAAAAAAAAACAATATATATATATATATATATATATATATATATATATACATACACACACACACACACACACACACACACACACACACACACACACAAAGATTTTCATCAGGGAAGACTGGTCTGCAGAATATCAACTCAAGCAAAGATAAGAGTAACACACAGACATTTCATACACTAAGGTTAATATCAAAGGATATTATTTTAGCAACATATACATTACATGCCTCGTGTTTATTATAATATCCTCTTAAGACTGAATATAAATTGCAGGAAAGCAGTTTTACTCCTAAAGTACAACAGTAATAGATTCCAGACATTGAGAACCTATAAGGAAAATGCTTTGCTGAATCATTCCAAAGAGAATGATGGCTGCAGTGATCTTAGAGGGTTAGCTGATAAGGTATGTAGGCTTACTGGTGAACAGAGCGCCCTGGACTGGGAAATGCCTCAGGAAGACTGTCAAACATCAAGGAGCCGGAGGTGATAAAAAGGTCTATCGACTATTTTCATACAAAAGTTTAAGAGTGATGTAGCAGTGTTCAAATCTTGGAGCTCAGACTATGAATCTACATATTTTGTTTTTCACAACTTGTAGTCTCGAATTTGAAGTATAAGAAAACTGATCAGTGACAAACCATGATCCAAACATGGACTCAGGATGCCTTTAGCTTCAGTTGCTCTGTCTACAAGAGTAAGGAAATGAGCAAGTCATCCATTGCCCTCCCTGAAATGTATGCATTCAGTGACCTAACCTGATACCTATGGAAAACACCAGTAGGTAGTTTGTAAAGGCAGCACTGCAAGGGGGCATCTTGTTGCTTGCTAATTCTAGTACAGAAAGGCAGCATATTCTCTTTTATTAGTGAGGTTCCATATCTACCCTTCTATATCTGGCAGCTGTGAACATTGAACAAAATATTTAAGATAAAGGTGGCCTCTGTTATTTATCGTCATTGAGCTCCTCACACCTACCTAATTTTTGCCCACACATTTTAGTAATACCTGCTAGAAGGGGGAGCCCCCTCTTCCTTTTTGGCTGCTGACTGTTGTGCTTTGATCCTATAACTACTGTTGCCCTTATGATGGTGTTTAATTCACTGCTTAACTTCCTTTTACTAGGATAATAAGAATTGGTGGATTACCTCCCATACATTATTGATCTGCCCAGGCACACCCTATTACACATGTAGAGACTGATTCCTGCTTGTCACTGAGGTGATATTATAATTGCCCTTCCCATGATCCTTTGTCTCAACCACTTCAATATGGATGGATCTGCTTTTTCACATCCCTTTGAATAAAATGTGCATCACATCCGATGTCCACTCCCTAAATACTTACAACCACCAAGACATTTAGGTACATAATAGTAACATAAAACACTTTGATCATATCTTCCTAGTACTGCAGTCCCTGTTAGATCTCCAATGGTACGTGCTCGCAGAATGCTGAAAACTTTACAGTCTTGGATGTATGTGCAATATAAACTTTTGGATCCAGCTGTGCTGATGGTCTTGCATGACTTTATACATTATGCTTTGATACAAACAGGTAGTCTGCATCTGTATACACTGTGCCACTGCTGGGCTGGGTGCTGCCTCTCTCATTAAAATATATTAAGCTTTCTTTGATTTGTGTATGACTGGGTTAATAGGGTGCCAGTTTTACCATGACTTGCATTGTTCTTATAGGATTTTTTGTGTTTAGCCTACCACTTTTTATAGAGCCGGTTGCTTATGTTCCATAGATCATTGAGCTGTCTGGGTATGACTTTCTGCACATATACAGAATGATTGACTCATATCTGTTACCTGCTTCACTCAACTTCCACCATCATATCTATCCACCCCACCCACACTTAGTTATACACTCCTCTAACTCCACCCACAAACCAATCAATGTTAACTTTTCTCCTTCCACCCATCAATATAGCATTAACCTTGAAAAGTTAAAAATTGCTTAACTTTTAAACCAACCTAATTAACTTTAAAGTCACTGTAAATTATAAACACAAACCTAAACTATTTTTTGCCAACTAAACTCTTTCCAACATATGATCCCACCAAATCTCCACTGAAAGCATCTGTAAATTTTTGCAACACTCAAAAAGGCATCAACCTTATGATTTTAATTGAATTCCCTCAAATTCTTTATCAGAATTACTCTCATAACATCACTTCTAAGCATATAGTTACAATGAAACCAGTCTAGGTTCCCCCTTCCTAATCTTTACTGCTAATGCAATGCCTAATACCCCAATATTCATCAAACTTGGCCTACTAAGCTTTGTCAGAATGCTTCACAAACTGGAGCATCTTCACACCTTTGTAAACTCCTACTCCATGATATAATAGTGATCATTAAATCGTGGTTAACCTCTCTCACCGGTTCCAAAGATTCAAGTACATCTGTGACTGCCAACTCAGCTCAATAATTAGTAGAAATACACCCCCACTTGTTGAAAAGAACACTAAGATGATTATAGCTTAAAATTCTTCTGTAAATGGCATAGCCCCCATCTTGCTCCTACTTAGGATTTCACTTCACAAAAAACAAAACACTTTCTTCTATACTGCATACCTCCCAGCACCTGCCAAACAAGACCATTTCAAACAACTAATTAATTCAATGTTTCAGTATGCCAAACTCTATAACATTATCATTCTTAGAGCTATCAGTACCAACTTGCTTGAACCCATGATAAACAACATATATGATTTTCTAGCAAACATAGGACTTATGCTGCCAAGCATGGAATCAACAAACCAGACAAAAATAGGAAACCACTTTCTGCTAAACCTCAGAATAACTAGTACCCCCCACACCCATCTCTCTTCTATCTTCACTGTCTCTTCATCCACTAGAGGGGGGGCCACTGTCCCATTACCTTTTCTCCTCAACATCATGCACAAACTTTCACATACTTTCCCAAAACCCAGACAAGTATTATAGCCCTTAACTGGCCAGAACAAAATGAACGAATATCCTAAGAAGCTCAGATCCAACTTTAATAGCCAATTCTCTATCTAGAACTCTACCAGTCTTACAAGCTAAATTCTTTCCAGGAGCAGCCAGATTGCTGAAAGACGCATCTTATGGATAACTTAAGAATTGAAAGCCTCATTTAAGGTTAAGGATACTGCCTGTGTACAATGGAAAACTCCCATAATATGTGATAATACAGACAAATTCATCCACCTAAGAAACTTAGCAAAGAAAGCCACCATAGATATTAAGCCTCTCACTTCTAATCAATGCAGTCCACTACACACAGATATCAGAAATGTTTCTGGGAAATAGTCAACTGCATTAATGGTAGACTCCCACAAAAAAATGGTCTCAAGGGAAAAAATAAAACAACAGTTCAATGCTGCAGAGCTGTACTGACAGCCTCTAATTTCCTAAACTAATTCTCAATTCTTTCTACCTTCTACTCCCACCTCCACTTACATATCTTCTACCAGCTCCACAGCCCTCACCCTTCAGTCCACTTTTGTCCTTCAAGACCTTAAAAAAGAAAGAACTAGAAGAAACATCAAATAAATATTCATTATATGCACCTTCAGGAGATGATGGCTTATCATATACATCTATCGTATATCATGTTTTTATCTATTGTTTGTAAGACTTGATAGTGAACATATCTTCATCACATTACAACACATTTTACTATCACCATTATGTTTTCATAGGGTCATAGGTAAGTAATAGGCTAGCTGCTCTTACTGGCCATTTTAAGCCTCACCAATTTCCCTTTTTTTGCTTGAAATAACTTATCTCATTTAGTTATACATTGGCCTTACCCATCCCATGGTTGATAATTATATATTACCACTAATAAGAATAAATGGGATGGTTTTATACATAAAGCATTAAGGAGATGCCTCTGTCCATTTGCAGTACAGGGGACAGTTCTGGGGTACATTTTCTGTTTCTTATACAAATATTTAAGCTGTGTTTGAAAACAGACAGGGATGAACTTTGTTTTATGTGAATGGAGAGTCTGTTCCACAGCAGCAGTATCCTCTGCAAAAAATACTTGTCCCTCTAAACCAGGCATGGGCAAACTACGGCCCGGGGGCCACATGTGGCCCGTTAAACGTTTTGATTCGGCCCGCCAAACTTGAAAAAATTTAATAAATTAACCTTGTTAATGTTTTATTTCCCCTGCAATTCTGATGTTTCCTCACTAGATGGCGCACTCTAGATATATTGGCTTTGTTGAGGTGAAGTGTAGGCCTATTACTCCACGTTTGCACTTTACCCTTTGACCCACCACCCCTCTATGAAGATGAGCGGACCCAAGAAAAGGAAAGTGGACAGAGAATGTCGAGTGTTCAATAAGGAGTGGACAACTAAATATTTTTCACTGAACACCGATCATCTGCTGTTTGCCTGATATGCCAAGAAACTGTGGCGGTTTTTAAAGAGTATAATATTAGCCGTCACTTTGCCACAAAGCACACTAATTATGCTAGCAAGCTCTCAACAAAAGAACGGGAAGCTGCTGCTGAGAAGGTGGCAGCTAATTTGAAGGCTCAGCAAAGTTTTTTCACCGTCAAACTGCCATTCAAGAGTCAAGTACCAAGGCCAGTTTTATGCTTTCATTCAAAATAGCAAAGGCCAGCAAACCACTGTCTGAGGGCGAGTTTTTAAAAGAATGTATGGTAGAGACAGCAGGTATTTTGTGCCCGGAGACCAAAGACAAATTTGAGAAAATCAGTTTATCACGGCGGACAGTGACTCGCCGTGTGGAACTAATAGATGAAGATATCACCAGCAGATTAAACAAAAAGGCGAAGTCATTCACTTTTTATTCTTTAGCACTGGATGAAAGCAACGATGTAAAGACACTGCTCAGCTCCTCATTTTTATCGGAGGAATCAACAAAACTTTTGAAATAACGGAGGAGTTTTTGGCAATGGAGTCTCTGAAAGGACAAACACGGGGAGAGGACTTGTTTGAACGGGTGTCTGTTGCCATCGAAAACATGAAGCTTCCCTGGAGTAAGCTTGTTAATGTCACCACAGATGGATCTCCGAATTTAATGGGAAAAAACGTTGGCCTGCTGAGGAGAATCTAGAATAAAGTGAAAGTTGAAAACCCTGACCAGGATGTCATTTTCCTCCACTGCATCATCCACCAGGAATCTCTATGTAAATCGGTGTTACAGCTGAATCATGTTGTGAATCCTGTGGTGAAACTCGTCAACTTCATATGCGCACGGGGACTTCAGCACCGTCAGTTCATTGCGTTCCTGGAGGAAACTGATGTGGATCACCAGGACCTGCTTTATCACTCCCTTGTCCGCTGGTTGAGTTTGGGCAAAGTGTTTCAACGAGTGTGGGAGCTCAAAGAGGAGATTGGCGTGTTTTTGGAGTGGCAGGGGAAGACTGATGAATTTCCTGAGCTGAGCAACAAGAGCTGGATGTGTGACTTTGCGTTTGCTACGGACATATTTTCACACTTGAATGAGCTCAACGTGAAACTGCAGGGGAAGGAGCAGTTTGTGCATGACATGTACACAAACGTGAAAGCCTTCAAATCCAAGCTGGCTTTATTCTCCAGGCAGATTTTGAACAAGTCATTCACTCATTTTCCTAGACTAGCCACGCTGAAAGAGGCCGGAGCAAAAGTAAAGAAATACAGTGAGTCACTGGATGCACTGCACGGAGAATTATGCCGTCGGTTTTTGGATTTCGACAAAATTGACAAGTCACTTCAATTGGTGGCCTTTCCTCTGTCACAAGACCCCGAAACAGCTCCAGAGGAGCTTCAGCTCAAACTGATCGACCTTCAGTCTGACCCTGCCTTAAAAGAGAAGTTCAGCTCTCTGAAACTAAATGACTTCTATGCTTCACTCAATGATGCCGTGTTTCGAAATCTAAGGCGAAAAGCGCAGATGATGTTGGCTTTGTTCGGCTCTACCTTCGAGTGTGAACAGACCTTCAGCGTCATGAACATCAACAAAGCCAGCCACAGATCCAAGTTAACAGACCTACACCTCAGATCCATCCTGAGAATCGCCACAACAAAACTAACTCCAGACTTTGATGCGCTGGCTAAAAAAGGAGACCAACAACACTGCTCCCATTAAAATATGTGTGTCTCCGTGATACGCACGTTGTTAAAATAAACAGTGCACGCAGATCAAATATAACACTTCACAGACTGACTTGCTGCAACTGTTTCGTCCTTGCACTGGTCGTTGTTGACTTTTGGCACCGGGGAAACAAATTGAATAAATGGAACAGGACAAGTACATCTGCATCTCCTACCGTTTTTGAAAAAAAAGACAGTCAGGAGGAGAGTGATGGTGATATCCTGAAGGATAACAGAACTTTCAGTGTTTTAAAATAAAATGGTCATTTATTTGATTTTCAGTGTTTAAAGACTCATTTCAAAGTCAGAGATTTTATTGTAATGCTTTTCTTCATTTTCATTGGAAATTAAAGCACATGTTTTCTCCATATCCCAAGATGTGTATTTTTCCCCCAATGAGGTGATGTTTTCAAAGCATGCCATCTATCTGCTCCTGTTCCGGCCCCTTTGTCAATTGTTAGAACTCAATGTGGCCCACGAATCAAAAAGTTTGCCCACCCCTGCTCTAAACCATTCTGTCAATGTTGCAGAAGAGGTTTAGAGTGATGGATTGAGTATTATTGATACCATCTGACTTGCTGATGTGCAGTAAATCCATCAGTAATAGGTCAAAGAATACTTTGTGAGACAGACAGTTCACTTTTTAACTGTCCGTAGATACCAAGTATAGTGATAGGGCTTTGAGTCGGTCCATGTAGGATATGTCATTTAGGCCTCAAATCCTTTTAGTAAGGTATCTCTATGGGCATTCCAATTGTTGCATGTGTCTGGACAGATCCATGCCAAAGGGGGCATTATATTCAATGACTGGCCTAATAAGGGCTGAGTAAATAGGGGCAATGACATCCCTAGATCTATACACAATCACTTTGTTTATAAGCTGTGCAATACAGAATGACTGCACATATTGGTGAAATGTTTGGTCACTATCCACATAAGTTTCCAAATCATGAACAACTGGGTCAACTCAGAGGTGTATTGCCAATGTGGTAGTTCTCTGGGATAGATGACTTCCCAAGAAATATGATGATGCAGTTTTTAGAATTTACTTTCTGATCATGATTTATATACCAGTTATTTATCTGAGGACAAACTTTCCTGCAGGATGGAAAAGTCATTTGGGGATTCACAGACTACTCCTAGAGTATAGTCTGAAAACTTAGTCAGAGCCTTTTGATATTGGATTTAACTTCAAAAATGTAGATGCCAAACAAGAGAGGTCCCAGCACAGAACTCTGGGAGATGTTACTGGTAAACAGTCTCTTTGTGGAGGTAACTTCCACTATTTTTATTACCTGTATCCTATCTGTAAGCCAGCTGGCAATCCAATAGGTGACATAAGGGTTTATTCCCAGTTTATTTAGCTTTTCTATTATACCTGAGTGGGGAATTGTGTCAAAAGCTTTGGCTAGGATGAGGTATGCAGTATGTGCCATTCTGACTTCATCCATTGCTTTGATGATCATTTCAAAAAATTCACCACGTTGATTAAGCATGACCTGCCCTTGATAAATCCAAACTGAGACGGGTCCAGTGTTTGGAGTTTCCCTATGTCCTGTCTGATTAATTCCATAAGTCTTTCCATGGATTTGCGTATGAGGCTGGTCAGCCTTATATGTTTGTAATTGCCTGGGCTTGTGGAAGGTCTTCCCCTTATGCAGGGGATTGTCTGTAGCATTTCTCCATTCACCTGGTACAAAACTGGAATGGAGGCTGAGACAGAACTATATTGTTAGGAGTGTGGCTAAATTGTGCTTCAAGTTATTTAAAATGCTTCCAGGGATATCGTCAGGATGCACTGATGAGGTATTTTTAGCTTTTGATTGCACTTTTAGGATTTGGTCTTGTGTGATAGTTGGAGGTGAGCCAGTTTCATGCATACCTTGAGCGACAGAGTGAAGAGAGACATAAAATTAGAGCTAAATTTATTGGCCAGTATGTTCGCTATATCTTCAGCCACAGCATAGGTAAAATTGCTTTGTGATTGTCCTTGGCTTGGGTAGCTACTCAGACATGGCTTTGGTGGATTTTATTAAGCTCCTGAGACTTGTTTATTTCAGTTACAAGGGCTCAAATTCTGGTAACTGCTCTTCTTACAATTGGTCAAAATGATTTTACTTTTATTATAAAGCTTGATGATATGGTTCCACCATGTGGGTTTGTTTCTGAGGATTGCCCTGCTTGAAAACAAGCTATCATAAAACCTATAACACTTAAACCCAAAACACCAACTGACTTCATGTCAATTTCTATACTTCATACAGTAGTAAAGGTCCTCAAAAATAATATGCTCCCTAGTTACCAAATGCATTAAAAGGATATCTATGCACATTCTTAATGTTACTTTACTGAAATAACAGATGGCTGCAAAATGCATTTGTTATATGTTGCAGTCTGTGATACATATTCTGCTCTTTGAGCTAGGGCCATGGTCAGCAAATCAGATCACCTCCCTGGTTACCAAAAAGAAATCAATAAGTAAGCAAGTAAGTAAGTAAATAAAAACAGGAAATCATTATACTGTTGTAAATGTAATTCTCCTTTCTTTTGCTAGTCAGACAACTAATCTTGCACCTTTAACTACAGCTTTCAACTTCTTCCTCACTCTGAGTTTGCTTTACTTATCACAAGGAACAAACTCTATTGTACTGATCATAGCTTTTCTGATCTAGACTCTCTGGAAGTTCTTGCTGCGGTAGCATTGTCGCCTCACAGTTCGACGTTGCCCATTCGATTCTCAGTTAGAGCGTCTTCTGTGTGGCGACATGTGTGAATGGGCATTCCTTCATTGAAGGTTGTGTGTCAGGCCCGGCAAGCCAGCATGTAAAACTCTACTGCCAATCGTTAGCGGACCGGAGTTCCGCTGTGGTGACCCCTAACCGGGAAAAGCCGAAAGACACAACAACAACTACTCTCTGGAAGTTCCTACTAAGCTAACTTGATAAATCTGAAACATTTAAATTACTGTGAGCAGAACTCAGGGGATTTCTTTTCAGGAAGGAAAATGTGACTATTACTTCTTTCGGCTTTTCCCTGTTAGGGGTCACCACAACGGATCACCTGTCCACTCATGACTGGCAGTGGACTTTTACTGTGTTGGGTTTCCAGCCCGGCGCCCAACCTTCCACAGAAGGCACACACATGCACGCACTCACACCTAGGGCCAATTTAAAGTGTCAAATCCACCTACAGCATGTCTTTGGGATGTTGGAGGAAACCCACACGACCACAGGGAGGACATGCAGACTCCGCACAGAAGGCACCCCAGCTGAGGATCGAACCGGAGAACCTCTTGCTGTGAGGTGGCAAATCTAACCACTGTACCACCATGGCCACCCTTGGAAAGAAAATGTGACTGCTATCCATAAAATGGAATAATTTGATCTCGCATTTCATTCCTCTTAATCTCTCTCCTAGCCCAATATATGGAATGTTTTTTGGAAAACAGTGGTATATGTGAATTATCCCCACTAATTTATCATCCTCTCCCCTTCCTCTTCCTGCTCAACACCCCTTCTCCTTACCTCAATTCTTGTACATGTTCGCAAATAATGACACTACTTCTTGTGTATAAACATCATTTATATGTTGTAACCATGTTCAATATACTCCTCAAATGTTACCATATTGTACGTGTTTCATCCTTTTGTTAACCTCTCATTGTTTTCTACACCATATTTAACTGTTAATTGTTAGAACATTTCACTGCATTATTTTATATTTGTTTCTGCTTCTGTAACCCCTGGGCTGAGTCTGGTAAAGGTCCATTTGGAGCATAACAGTACCCTATTAACAATTTAAAATAATATAAAGTGTCCATTAGCCCCTTTTATTGTGCATGCAGGTTATCTTGATGCAGAGAGAAAGTTTGCTGTTGTTGAAGCCTGTAACCAAGATACATGCAATAATTTACAGTACAAAGGAAGCCTCCTTATGGAGTTAATACAGCCCATTTTTGAGGCAAGGCTTTTTGCAGCACTGAAGGCCCTGTCCTCATTTTGTTTTCTGAAATTCATTGCGATTCTGAATGTGCTGAACTAGGAATAGATACTGTCAAGATTGCTTACAACCATGCTGAGGATACAAGTGAAAGATCCGTCAACTGTCTGGATAGCCATATAATCTGCATAAAGATGGCATGCAGACTTGGTAAAGAGATGTTGCAGGTGTTTGTGTACACGGGCAAAAGTAGAGTCACCAGCATAGACCCTTGAGGTGTGTAAGTGATTGTATATAAAAGGTGGTAAAATAGAAGCAATTTATTTTAACCCAGGAGATTCAACAGGATAAGTGATTCTCTGGCCAATTTAGAAAGGCTGAAGAGATGCTGGAATGGGATAGTTTGATAAGAGTTTAACACAAATCTCCAGGATTTTAAATGGGGGCAAATGAGTGAGACAGCTTAGTATGATGAGATCAGCTGCAGGCGGTCCATGTTTTAGAAGGGGTACTACTGCTTAGCATTTCCTTAATTCAAGGAAAGAACCCATGGACAAAGGTCAGCTGGTGATATATCTAAGAGGCATGTCTATGGCAGTATCACAAATCTTAAGGAGTGTAAAGTTGATGTCACTACAGTATCACAAGCCTTAAGGAGTGTAAAGGTGATGACTCTGCAGTATCACAAGCGTTAAGGAGTGTAAAGTTGATGCCCCTGCAGTATCACAAGCCTTAAGGTGTGTAAAGGTGATGCTCCTTTGCATAGCATTACTGGTTTGCCAATTTTCTTATCCACTTATTTCCTTCCTAAACTGATAAAGGTTTAAGAGCAACAGAAGGAACAAAGATTGTTGTGTGTCAGATTGTGCTTCAATGCCTGTGCGGCAGTGGGAAGAATTGTTTAATTGCTTGCAATGTTGCACAGATTGGCCATGTATAAATGAGACGTGATGGCCCGTCCACTCTTCTGGATTCTGAGGTTTTTGTAGACCTAGCTTAATAACGTCACACCAGAAATATTTGAGTTTACTGAGCACTGATGTATGATGTAGTTTTATGTTACTGGCTTTGGCTTTTGATAGCATTTCTTGCATGGGTTTCTGGGTAACAGAATTCAAGCCAGCCTAAGTATGACTAAAAAAATACATTTTCCTAATCTGACTTTTTGGATTCTATTGCCCTTCTGAACTCATGTGTTATTCATGGTGCTGGAATGTGCTTAACCCATGTAGTAATATTGGGAAAGAATTATTCTGCAGTGATAAAAGAATATTCAGACTTGTTATTGTAATCCTTTTGTGATCTAACGCAAGCTCATTTGGGACATAACAATTCAACTATGAGGGACCCTTCTGTATAGGATTCCATAGCACCAGCAGCCTTTGTGCCTTTTCCTAAGAAATGTGTGCATAAGGAAAAGCGACCCTGAAAAAAAAGGTGGTGGGTGAGCAGATGGAGGAGAGAGCCTTTTTAGTAAGTTAGTGAGAATCCAGTTCAGAAGAAAATGTTTATTAGTATGTAGATCAGGCCTGGTCGTATCATCAATGGTCTTTCTGGTTTGCTGGTCTCAAAGAAGGTTAACATCACCCACGAGATGTGACTTGGGGGTTAATAATACTATGCAGATTATTTAAAATATTTGATGAAGTTGTTAGTGCATTGTACAAAATGCCAGTGGCAAGCTTGAGATTACCACTTTTAAACATGAGCAAATAAACTCATTTGACTTGAATTTAGAGTAACAAGCAACTAGTTCTTTGGGGATGTATGTGGTTATTAGCTGAGCTACTCTACAACTAGTACTGGTTTGTGGGTCTGTAGCAGTGCACATATTGATAAAGTATATTGATAGACAACGGTAATATGTATCCTTGTTTTGGTCATAATTCTTATATAATTGTGATATCAGGATAGTGAACTTGGTTTCTAATGCTACTTACATGTGAATATTTTGTACACACTCACCCTGGCATGAATAGTATAAAGCTTAGAAAAACAAATTGTTTCAATATCACCTGCTTTCAAAGCAACAGCAGTTCACTGTAGCAAGTGTCTAGACATGTTCCCTAGGTGAATGTGGATTAGGATAAGAGAGATGTTTATTGGGATTCTATTTTATTTATATATGTATAGTTTCATAGGTTCATAGATTAGTACTAAGCTAACTGCCCTTGCGAGCCATTTTAAGCCTAGCCAATTATCCCTTGTGAGACTCAAACCCTGCACCTTGTATTTGTAAGGCAAACACCTTAACCATTAGGCCACCCTCCCATTTATTTACTTACTTGTTTATTGATGCAGAAAGTTACTGTGGCTACACTTATGTGCTTTAACAGCTACATGTAAATAGAGGGAGAAGGTGATGTGCATAGAAGTTGTACCCTCAGGGTATGGCATTGTTGTTGGTGTTGCTAAACATGGTTGGGGGTAATGGACACTGATTAGTATAAGTTCTTAGTTTCATGATAGGCATGCAGTCAAGGAAACACTTCAGACACTACCAAAAGCAATCCCAGCAGTTAGTTTCCCCCAATGTATAAGGGCTTAACTGTATACTCTAGGCATGAACTTGCAGTTCCCCGTCCACTCACTGAGGCTAGTTTTAAAAAGAGCAAAGGAGTTGCATTGTTTGACTTGGAGTGAAAGTTTATTCCAGTGATGTGGAATTTGTTAAAACAGATATCTCTTACGCCAACAGTTTCTGTTTTGAACATGAACAGGGTCATAGAGGACTGGGTTTTTCGCAGTCCTAAAAGCTAAACAAAGATCTCCTCACAGGAGCCTATAGGAAACAGAGTATAATGGAAGTACACTTACTCCATATCTACAGCGTAGGCATGCCACACCTCAGACTTTCTTACATCTCTACAGCATAGGCATGCCACACCTGAGACTTTCTTACATCTCTACAGCATAGGCATGCCACACCTGAGACTTTCTTACATCTCTACAGAGTAGGCATGCCACACCTGAGACTTTCTTACATCTCTACAGAGTAGGCATGCCACACCTGAGACTATCTTACATCTCTACAGCGTAGGCATGCCACACTTGAGACTTTCTTACATCTCTACAGTGTAGGCATGCCACACCTGAGACTTTCTTACATCTCTACAGCATAGGCATGCCACACCTGAGACTTTCTTACATCTCTACAGCATAGGCATGCCACACCTGAGACTTTCTTACATCTCTACAGCATAGGCATGCCACACCTGAGACTTTCTTACATCTCTACAGCATAGGCATGCCACACCTGAGACTTTCTTACATCTCTACAGCTTAGGCATGCCACACCTGAGACTTTCTTACATCTCTACAGCTTAGGCATGCCACACCTGACACTTTCTTACATCTCTACAGCTTAGGCATGCCACACCTATCTCTACAGCTTAGGCATGCCACACCTGAGACTTTCTTACATCTCTACAGCTTAGGCATGCCACACCTGAGACTTTCTTACATCTCTACAGCTTAGGCATGCCACACCTGAGACTTTCTTACATCTCTACAGCTTAGGCATGCCACACCTGACACTTTCTTACATCTCTACAGCTTAGGCATGTCACACCTGACACTTTCTTACATCTCTACAGCTTAGGCATGCCACACCTGAGACTTTCTTACATCTCTACAGCTTAGGCATGCCACACCTGAGACTTTCTTACATCTCTACAGCTTAGGCATGCCACACCTGAGACTTTCTTACATCTCTACAGCTTAGGCATGTCACACCTGAGACTTTCTTACATGTCTACAGCATAGTCATGCCACACCTGAGACTTTCTTACATCTCTACAGCGTAGGCATGCCACACCTGACACTTTCTTACATTTCTACAGCTTAGGCATGCCACACCTGAGACTTTCTTACATCTCTACAGCTTAGGCATGCCACACCTGAGACTTTCTTACATCTCTACAGCGTAGGCATGCCACACCTGAGACTTTCTTACATCTCTACAGCGTAGGCATGCCACACCTGAGACTTTCTTACATCTCTACAGCGTAGGCATGCCACACCTGAGACTTTCTTACATCTCTACAGCGTAGGCATACCACACCTGAGACTTTCTTACATCTCTACAGCTTAGACATGCCCCACCTGAGACTTTTTTACATCTCTACAGCATAGGCATGCCACACCTGAGACTTTCTTACATCTCTACAGCGTAGGCATGC
This sequence comes from Protopterus annectens, assembly GCF_019279795.1. Classification (NCBI taxonomy): domain Eukaryota; kingdom Metazoa; phylum Chordata; order Ceratodontiformes; family Protopteridae; genus Protopterus; species Protopterus annectens. The sequence goes on along the minus strand of NC_056749.1, from coordinate 497,996,977 downwards.
CACACCTGAGACTTTCTTACATCTCTACAGCATAGGCATGCCACACCTGAGACTTTCTTACATCTCTACAGCGTAGGCATGCCACACCTGAGACTTTCTTACATCTCTACAGCGTAGGCATGCCACACCTGAGACTTTCTTACATCTCTACAGCGTAGGCATGCCACACCAGAGACTTTCTTACATCTCTACAGTGTAGGCATACCACACCTGAGACTTTCTTACATCTCTACAGCTTAGACATGCCCCACCTGAGACTTTTTTACATCTCTACAGCATAGGCATGCCACACCTGAGACTTTCTTACATCTCTACAGCGTAGGCATGCCACACCTGAGACTTTCTTACATCTCTACAGCGTAGGCATGCCACACCTGAGACTTTCTTACATCTCTACAGCTTAGGCATGCCACACCTGAGACTTTCTTACATCTCTACAGCTTAGGCATGCCACACCTGAGACTTTCTTACATCTCTACAGCATATGCATGCCACACCTGAGACTTTCTTACATCTCTACAGCTTAGGCATGCCACACCTGAGACTTTCTTGCATCTCTACAGCATAGGCATGCCACACCTGAGACTTTCTTACATCTCTACAGCTTAGACATGCCCCACCTGAGACTTTCTTACATCTCTACAGTGTAGGCATGCCACACCTGAGACTTTCTTACATCTCTACAGCTTAGGCATGCCACACCTGAGACTTTCTTGGTTAAGAAGCACTGTAGACTTTCTAGCTTGGCAAGGTGTTTGGAAGGTACATGTCAAAGGGATACTATATTCAATTATAGGTCTGATATTGATAAAGAGAGGGTAACTATAACTTATACAAATCTAATGGAATTGTGTTGAAATTAGATGAGGAAGGCAACAGGATTTCAAACTATGGCTGATAGTCAAAGGAAAGCTCATTGTCTACAAATGTATCTAATTCCTTAACAACAGTAAAAGCTTTGAGTTTGTGGGTTCTATCAGAAAGTCAGTCAGATATCCAGCAGTTTACATAAGGATTAATGTTTAGGTGGTTAAGCATGTCAATAATTTTAGAGTGTGGAATAGTGCCAGAGGCCTTAACCAAATCCATTTAAGGCAGTGTGGACAGAATAACCTTCATCCAAGCCGTAAATAACCTACCAGTAACTTTTTCAGAGAAATCCACAATGTTAAGTAGATATGGTTTACTTTTAACATTGACAAACTGATTTGAGTCAAGAGACTGCAGACTGTGAATGTCACTATTTATGAACTTGACTACAATCTGTTTCATGACTTTACAAATTATGGTGGTGTGATTAATTGGATTATTTGACCAACAGATCAGTGGTGGTGCCTCCTTTATAAAGGAGAAAAACAAAGGCTTTTCTCCAGATCTCAGAATACTTGCAGGGAGATTAGCCAGCTCCAGGTGCAAGAAGGGATAAAGTCATGACTATCACTCAGATGCCCCAAGTTCAATTATCAACTTAGGTGCTTGTTAAATCTAACAAGGGTAGGAAAGAAGTGATGCATTTTTGCCAGCCTGCCTTGACTCAGGGGAAGGATGTTGGAGAGAATGTCCACTGCGCACATTCCCATAGATGAATTCCCAGTGAACACTGGAGCCCCCATGAGAGCACCGTCTTCAATGAGCAGGGAGTGTGTCATTCACAGATGCAAATAACATGCTCTTCTCCTTAATACCCATCACATGCCAAACCCTAGGTATGTTATTGTGCATCTGCTATGTGTTTAAAGCTGAACAATCCTTTAAGGCTGTGAAAATAACAGTCCCTGTTGGTCAGCTCTCAACCTGATATACAAATGGGTCATTTGATTGATAGAAACACCACCAACTAACATAATCCATAAAGTATAATTCTTACTTGTAGTACATGCAGTGCTGAATGGCCATGGCTATCCTCTGAAATAGTTCCTCAGCAAGTAAAATGCAAAAGAATAAAAGTAGCTTTAGCTTTGTGTCCTGCCTTGCCACCTTTCTGGCTCAGACATCCTGTAGTACCCTGTCACATCTTTTACAATATGTAGCCAACATGAATTCTGCAGATGTCTTATTTTTTATGTTATCTGCTCATATGGCCTCAAAATGGAACATTGTGGACTATGACCAAAAGTAGCTATAAGCAGGTCCCAAGATCTCCAGTTGATGTACAAATTTTTCTTCTTACCCTCCTTCTGGAGTCCATTCTGAGTACTGTAACCCCATTCTCCATGTGTGAACTACCCTGCCCTTGAGTCATGGGGCTCCTTAGTTACCTCACTGAAGTTCTATAAGTTAGGATCTGACAGATGAGCCAGTCTCAACCTTTTCTTTATAATCACTCCAATTCACTTTTCAACAGATGTCTAGTACTTCTTGACAGCTGTGGCACAGATTAAAGCTTGCTACTACTAGCCAAGACTCCCCTTGAAGTGAATCCTTTAAAGGGAAAGAGTACCTTTTGATATCCAACCCTTGGTACTGCTAACATCTCTACCTTTCTGAAATAGCATTGTCACAAGTCCATGCTGGAAATGAGGTTGGAGACTTGGTGTCCCCCACTACCATCCCAACATGATTACTTTCAAAACTGCCTGTGTGCAACTGCATGTGTATAAGGTACCAAGTCATCAAATAATTTCCTATTAGAACATTGGTATGATGTCATAAAATACCAACCCTTGCTTGTTCATGGGACTTCCAAGATGTCTGCACACTGATCAATTTAACGTCAGCTCTTCCAATGCTAAAAAATGAATTGTGAGATAAGGGCCTGCAACTCTGGGAGTTTTAGCAATTTCATTTACTGGCTAGTAAGTACACTGCCTGGATGCCACTGAAGAAGAAACAGACAGCCTGAAAGAAAATCAATTAGAAAAGATGACGAGAAAACACTGACTAGGAAGAATCCTGCAGTTGTTTCGGTTTCTAGTAATCTAAGAAAAATAAATAAATTAAACACCGAAGGAGTATATCGACTCAAAAAAAAAAGATAGAATGGAAAAATTGGAAGAAGACTCAAACAGCTTTTCAGATGAGCTGATAAAACTGCAAACGTTAGAGGCTGAAATGAGGAAAAGTCTGGCTGAGTATGAGAGACTGCTCAAGAAGAAGTGTTTCAAAAAATGTTATAGAGTCAGAGGACAGAACATTATGGGAAAATCCAAGATTTTCTGCTGTACCAGAGAAACTAGGTTGACACACAGGTGGAAAGCATAGATAATGAAGTGGACTGGTATTTTATGGCAGGATTTGTTAACTGAAAGGGTACATCATGTGTATGCTCCAAACATGGTTGTGAGAAAGCAGCCAAGACCTGTGTTAATAAAGATGCAATCATACCAGCAGAAAGAGTCAATACTGACAAAACTATGGCAGAAGGGCAAAGTATTAAAAACTGAAGGCAGTAGTGTGTTTGTGCAAAATAATTACTCATTGTACACTGGGCAGGGAATGTTGAGAGTCAGGTGTGAGTTTCAAACTGCTGTATCCAGTTGTCTTCAAAATATTTTTCCCAGGGGATGAAAGCTGCTTTTTGATGCAGATGAGCCTAAGGAGCAAACATACAAGTTTGTCCAACAGAAAATAAGCAAAGCTCACAAATGGACTTTGCCAGTGAAACCTTTTTCAGTGTTCCAAAGGGAAATGCTTGAGACAGAGAAAAAAAGAACAGGAGTTGACTAGATAAATTTGGAGTACATTGAACTTGAACCAGAGTCTGGTGTTGGGAGATGTAGAGGAAGAAGAAGAAGACAGGCAACACTGAAACTAAGGAATAAATATAAGATTATAAAGCATCAATTACATTTGTGAAATATGGCTTTACCAGCAAAGTAGAAAGAATGGACTTTTGTTGACTTTTATTAAAGTTGTGGGAAACTGAAATGCATATATCCCACCTCATATCATAAATATCTGGAAGGTCGCTAGATGGAAGGGAGGAAGTAACTAAGTAAAAGCAATTTTTACTTTTAACAGTATTTGTATTAAACATTTCAAGATATAAATTGCATGTTATATTGTAAAGCATTTTCAGTAATTGTTGCATGTAATAAAGATACTAAAGGTAAAACTTAAGTTACCTACTTTCACATCTAACTTCTCTAGTGCACACTGCAGTGTTTAGGATAAACCATTTTTTTATCTTACCTTTAGGCATCTATTGCAAGACCACCAGTTATTGAAGAGTCCACCATTCTGCCTCTCAGTAGTCATCTTGGGATTAGTGTTTCTGTTTTCTACTGGTGCGAGGAGTGCAGTTATTTCCTGGAGACTGCTGATCACCAGAAAGCTTAATAACTGCTTTATAGGTGACAGCCTGGAATCTGTGCTTATATTCTGATCCTGGTGAGAGTAGGAGCAGAGTGCATTGATTCCTGACTCATTCTGGTTGGAGAGCAAGTACCTGTGCTTAACATACCTGATTGGTCTGGTTGCTAACCCTTGCATCATCTGGGACAAGACAGTGGATCACCAAACAGGTCGTGGCCTGCTTGTCTTCTTGGGATTGGTGCTAAGATTTTGCTTCTGGTGAGAGAAGCAGCAAAGGAGTATTGTATCCCAACAGAGTGAAGCTGTGCTGAGACCAGCATTAGTAGTAGCCAGGCAGTAGCCATTCATGCGACTCCCCTCTTTTCATCATTCTTGACAAGCTAATTCTTTATTTTTCAGTAAGTACTGCTTGCTTTCTTTCTAACTTCAGAAATATCTGCCTAAATACTTCATCCTTAAATTTTCAAGGTCTCCATATTAGTTTCCCCTCAAGTTTTGGCAGTGCTCTGTACAGACTGACATCTTGAGTGACATTTTTCATGTAAAAGGAATATATAAGGAAACAGCTCCAGTACTTAGTAATAATGACCAACCCTCCCAGCAAGTCTAAAGGTCAGTTCCCTGTGCTTTCCCCTATTAACCTGGTGAACTTGGGAATTCTGAGGCAGTCTAGCAACTGCCTCATGTACACAGACAACCTCTCCTCTTACCTCCCAACACTCACACTTGTGAAAGATGCACTTATCTATCAAAATTGGAAGCCATGCATTCTCAAGCCAAGACCAGAATAGCTGGTCAAGAGGAGAGGTTCAACACCTGCACCACACCACATGCAACAAATAGCCCTCCAGAGAACCCACCATCACAGCTCTCACATAAAAACACAAACCACACAACCACCTTTGCGGAGGCTCTCAATAGAAATCTACTCAAATAGCAGAAACCTCCAAGGCAGAAATGCACTTGGTCAACACAACACAGCACAAACCACAAGACACACAGCTCACCTACACAGGCAAAACAGCTTGCCCAATACACTACTCATAGGTGACTCAATAGTGAGGCACACTGATGACCCACTCACTAGGCTGAATAAGGAGAAAGTAACAGTCAGTTGTCTATCAGGTGCCAGAATCCGACACACAACACATGCACTCAGGTCACTCCACAAGTACAAGTATGACTCTGTCACTGTCCATGTGGGTGTGAATGACCTGAGACACACCTCCTTGGACTACATGAAAAGAGACATGGAGGAACTCTTGGATTATGTGGCCCAGGCACGTATGACCCTAGCCCTGAGCACCATCCTACTGTCACCCAAAATGATAGAATGATACCACAGTACAAGCAGAAAATTACTAACCTCAACAATTGTTTAAGTTTCTGGTGTCATTCTAAGGGGATTCAGTATTTGTCTGCTTGGGATGACATGCTTGACAGACCTCGATGCTTTGCCAGAGATGGCCTGCATCTGTCCCCCCTGGGATTCTGGACACTGGCTAAGGCTCTTGCCACCCCTATAGTGTATTTTTTAGGTGATGTTCTAAAGACCAAATTACCACAACAGCTATAAATAAATACAATCCGAGGGTCATGCTGCTGAATGCTAGAAGTCTAAATCGCAAGATGCACTTGCTCGAAGCACTCCTCAAAATGGAGAACATTGACATTTGTACTGTAACAGAGACCTGGTTTAAAGCAGCAGAAAGCACCACTGCACTATCAGGCTATAACTCATTCCATGCCTTTCGGCTCCAGAGCATGGACCGCAGCTCCAAAAGCGTTGGTGTCTCCATATTCATAAAATATATGCACACTTCCAGACCAATAGCCCAACATAACACATCTGAGATACTTCAAGTACAACTAACATTGGGTAAGACTGCATTTCAGTTCATAGCCTGCTATAAGTCCCCAACCATATCCCAAGACTCCCACTCCACATTCCTAAGCACCCTGGAGACTATTAGGGTCCAACCCAACATTCTCATACTAGGCGACTTCAACTACCCCACCATCAACTGGGAAAACAATGCATGCACCAATGCATTGGTCCAACACTTCCTGGAATTCATCAATTCCAATGCCCTGGACCAGCTCATTCTTACCTCCACTAGAGGAAGCAACATCCTTGTCATGGTTATTACTAACATGGGCAACCGCTGGTCTACAGCAATAGTCAATTCCACTCTGGTTAGATCTGACCACAAACTAATCACCATAGAAATCCACATCTCACCCACACCTCCCGCAAAGGTATCCACCATGAAAAATTTCTCCAAAGCTGACTTTTGGCTCCTACAAAACAGAGGTGGCTAACTTCACGGCACCCATGTCAATGGAAAATAGATACATGACTGCTGAATCATACACCAAAGGTCTGTAAATGTAAAAAAAAGAATTAATGAATGAAATCAGTAATATCACTAGACAACTGCTGAAAATTAAACAGATAAAAAGGAACAAAAAGATTTTAAAGGAACATCCTAACTTGGCTCTCTGTAGCATCAGGGACACTCTCTCTGACACATCATCTGTACTGAGTTGCCACACTACTTGTATTTATGGGCTAGTACATACGGAGCAAACATGTTAACCGGAAATGAATGGAAGGACATACTGAGCTTGATGTCTATCCAGCCGTCATGCTGTGATACGTTTATTGGATAAGATATTAAATGAAGAATTCATCTGCCTGAGGTGCTGGTAGCTCAGGTGGATGTAAAAGATGCACAATACCTATTGAAAAGACTAGGGGACTTTTATTATGACAAGCACCATCATCACATAACATAATCAATAAAGGTAATGAATACCCATACTATAATTAAAAAACACGTCCAGCAATCCAACAATATTACTTTAAGAAATGTATATATATCCCACCACCCTTTCTTCCATAACCATTTCCTAAGATTTTCTAATATTAAAACAGAATTCCAAATTTTGTTAAAAATTCTTCACATCTTACTAAATATGCTATAATAGCCCAACAAATGTGCATTTGTCAAACAAACATCAATAGGCAAATACCTACAGTAATATCCATACAGAATCATATCTAATGAGATAGGAATAAGATAATCATCATTAAAAGAATGCAAAAGTATTTACCAAAATAACGGAATTCTGGAGCAGTCTAAAACATGTGAAATTGTTTCTGCAACATTACAAATATGACACAAATGTTGATCTCTAACCTTGTATTTCATGTCACCTTAACCAGTAATTTGTCAATGAAGAACCTCCACAAAGTCTTGAATTTCCATAATATTTTGGAATCTACATTTACTGCAGTTAAATATGAGGGTAGATATGTTCACATGGCTTATAAAAAAGGAAGGAAACCACATGTTTGCAACCAAGTACTTTATCAGTGTAGTCCTTCACAATTTAAGGGCACAATCCCCTATATATTTATCAGTGTAGTCCTTCACAATTTAAGGGCACAATCCCCTATATATTTATCAGTGTAGTCCTTCACAATTTAAGGGCACAATCCCCTATATATTTATCAGTGTATTCCTTCACAATTTAAGGGCACAATCCCCTATATATTTATCAGTGTAGTCCTTCACAATTTAAGGGCACAATCCCCTATATATTTATCAGTGTATTCCTTCACAATTTAAGGGCACAATCCCCTATATATTTATCAGTGTATTCCTTCACAATTTAAGGGCACAATCCCCTATATATTTATCAGTGTAGTCCTTCACAATTTAAGGGCACAATCCCCTATATATTTATCAGTGTAGTCCTTCACAATTTAAGGGCACAATCCCCTATATATTTATCAGTGTAGTCCTTCACAATTTAAGGGCACAATCCCCTATATATTTATCAGTGTAGTCCTTCACAATTTAAGGGCACAATCCCCTATATATTTATCAGTGTAGTCCTTCACAATTTAAGTGCACAATCCCCTATATATTTACATGTAAATACACTCTCCTAGTATCTTTGTTTTTTCAATAACAATTTACTAAGCAAATCTACTCTGGCATGTTGCACCCTAAGAGCCCACCATCATCATCTTTTTTTTTTTTTTTTTTACAAAAAATAACATTTCTCTTAATAGGGTTTAAACTATTCCTCCCCAAAAATGAAAAATATATATATGTCTAAAAGTATCTTCTCTCTTATTTTTCTGGAAAAGGAAGAATGTGTCCTGTATAACCTAATTCTCCTAGTATAACTGTATTCAAAACAAACATTTTTTTGGAAAAGACAATCTAAAACACTGCGAGGTATCCAACATTTTTATATAAACAAGAATACAATACTACTGGATCAAAAATGTTTTTCCACACCTAAAGTTATTCCTAAAATCACAATGTTATTGTGCACAAACTGAATTTAAAGTAAAAATGGCATAAAACCAAAACCAACACACATGTCAAGGGATATCTCACTTTCTGTAATATAGTTTTAACTCTTTGATAATACCCTTCAAGAAGTTAAGTAAAATATTAAAATCATCAGGATAAGAATAAAAGAGTAGAGTAAGGAGTGATTCTATTTCACAAAGTATTCTTACTAGATCTATAACTTTCCTCTATAACACCCTTCATTACCAAGTTAAATAACATGCCACTTACTGGGCAGCCTTGTTTCACATCTCAGCAAATTTTTATTTTATTGCCAAGGTGCCCAGGAATTTTCATAAATACTGTGTAGACCATGCAAAAATTTAGTACCAATACCATAAGATTTCAATATGTTCAACAAACGTTTATGTAATATTGTATTAAAGGCTTTCTGGACATCATATAAAAAAGCAAATCTTTATCATGAGTAATACCATCAATGATTTTACATAACACTACTAACATTTCCCTAGTCAGCCTCCTCATTACTCCAAAAAGATATGTAAGAAATTTAAGAAAACATGATTTAGTCTGAATCGTGGTATTTTACAGAAAATGTTATAGTCTGTGTTTGTTAATTTTATTTATTTAACATTTGTTTACCGGGAAAGTCCAAATTGGAACAAAGCCAATTTTCAGTGGAGGCCTGGGGAGAAACACTCCAGATGCATGTGTTTGTAATGTGGGAGGAAACTGGAGCACCTGGAGGAAACGCACATGAACACAGGGAGCACATGCAGACTCCACACAGAAGTCACTCTAGCCGAGAACTGAACCAGAGTCCAGAGAAACTCTTGTTGTGAAGCAAACGACGCTACCGCTGCACCACTGCAGAAATGTGAGGGACATTCCATTGTGTTATAACAGTGTCACAGGGTGGGGGGGAACAAAGTCTGAACTTAAGTCTCCACTATCTGCATTATTTCAGATTGGGTGGTGACCATAACACCATCATTATTAGGCAACCCTAGCATTAATTCAGAATCTTTTTTAACTGTTATTAAAAAAGGAGATGCTTCTTATTTGCAACATTGAACAACATACCATTGCTTTGTTAAAAGAATATGTATTCCAGCAGCTATAAGTGTTTCTAAAACTCTTTCACTTTCTAGGCAAACAGAATTTACAGTCTGTAAGGAAGTCTCAATATTCTTTCAAATAGATAAATACTTTTTTGACTGAGTTGTTTTTTATAGAATAAAATACAGTTTTATGTTTCGTTTTATAAAGAATCCACCCGTGTCCAGTTTTCACAAGTCAATTAAAGTGGCTACTTGTTCCTATAACAGATGCAACACATATATCTATTATATTGTTCTTTATACCCACCCATTTAACTGTTTAATACCTTTACCAACTGTTAATCTACATACATTGCTAACAAGCTCAAAACCAGTGCGATATGATCGAATATGAACAGAAGAAATTAAAGAAAATAATCTGTATAAGAAAAACAACTCTCAGTTGTTAATCTATCTCTGAGGTAAAATGGTCCTATGTAATGTCAGTCCCTGCCCATATACAAGATATAAAATCTGTAATCTCAAATTAAGTTGTGGCTGTGTCTCTACAGAGTACTTGTTAGAATTCCTGTATTGCCATTGATAGCAGTGGGGGGTAGTTTCACCTCATCACTGATATTCTGTCCTGCCTTATATAAGTGGTACATTTTGGGTTATTTCCTCTTAATATCTGAGACTTTTTTAATCAAGCTGTTTATTCAAATTAATAACAAGATTATCCTTTTCTTTCTTAAGCTCCTTGTCATGGCTTCCTTTTATGTACCCTCTTACTTGGAGTGGTATTATTTTCATAACTTTGCATGCCATCACTATGAAGGAGGAATACAAATAGAAGCAGAATGGCCTAGACCACCACACTGACTACAGCGTCTCTTATTACAATTTTAAATCAGATTAATTACCAAACCAAAAAAAAAAAGTTTTAGGCTACCCTTTGTAGTAAACACATTATCTAGGATCATTAATAAAATTAACACTGGGAATATGATTGACCTTACCATGCTGCTTAGATAGCAAAACCCACACTTCCCATGACCCACTCCACAAACCCCAATTATCATACATTTTCTTACTATCAAAAACAGATTCACAGTGAAATGAGAATACTGTTAATGTCTACAGTTCTAAACTAAAATCAGCCTTCTTTTAAAGTACATATTCAGGGCTGAAAAAGTACAATGCATCCATGGCTGCCACAAACTTTTCAAATCGACCTGCTGTAAAAATCAGTCTACAATCTCAGTGGTCTCAAAGGTGATATTACTTAAGGTGTCCCTTCCCCATCTATAAATGCATGAATGTCTTTAATTGTAAATATCAAAGGAGCAACAATAAAAGTCTCAAACAGTATTCCAAATAATGACGACTTCAGCGGATAAAATACATACTACAGGTAATGGATTTGTTTTTGTATTCCTAACAAGTTCAATATGCAACCTCTTCACAATAATAGCATGCATAATACTAGGAACATCTGTTGCTGGTGTTTTCAGTACACTATCTGATCCTATGACTGACCAGCAAACATGAACAGGAGTAACTTCCTTCCTTTTATACCCTGACATCACTTCCTTTAACATAGCAACTTCTGTTTCGTCACATATTAGGTAATGGATTCATTTTATCCATTGTTTGACTCCATGGAGCCACATTTCTGATGTCTAATTCTTCAACAGTAATCATATTTGGAAGCAATAAGTCCAGTAAACCATTAGAAGCTGCTGTTGTAATTTCTACAGCATTTTCAGCAACAGGATCAGCAGCCATTGCATTCTCCTCCTGCTGCATCATGCAACTACCCTCTGGCTTTTGCATTAAACCCTCCTATGAAACATGTAGGGGAAAGTTCCCTGACACCCTGACCAAACTAACCCTAGTTAGTATAAATATCACCTCAGGGTTCCCTGAAAATAAGTCACTAGCCTACTGGAAGTAACCTGTCAGCAGACATCTATGTGGCTCAAAGGACTAAGGCAGGTAGCGTGTGTGATGGTGTTCAGGGTACTAACCCAGAGATATCTAGATATTTGGCATGTTAAGGAGTAATATGTATTGTTTTGAAACCTGGTTCAAAGCTGCAGAGAGCACCCCAGCCTTACCAGGTTACTCATCCTACCATACTTTCAAATGCCAAAGGGTTACAAAGCCAAAGGAGGTGGAGTTTCAATATAATATAAAGCAATATCTACCTTCTCCACTGAAGCTGGTTATCTTGACAAAGTAAAACCTCTGGGAAGCAAGAACCTGACTCCCTCCAGCTTTTCTATTGTAATAGGTGAATTACAATTTTGTTTTTGTAAAGTGTTGAGGTTTAAAGGTGTATGCACAACAACAGTGAAGGCGTCCAGCCAATTGCCACTAGATTGGGCCATAATACCTTGAATCAGCCTTACACTCGCACAGTGTTCCAGTCCCAAGCATTTACTGTTTAATTTGGTAAAGTTTTGTTTTTATTTTCATTATACCTTCTATATTAATCACAACTCTCTCCATAACTGCTAAACAACCCTGTGTGCTTGCAGTGATAATTATTTAAAGCATTCCACAGCTACTCAGATCAGTCTTTTGTTAGATACTGATATTTTTAAGCTTATTCCTCAGCTTACACTGATAGGTTTTCAGCCCTTCTCCCTGTGGGAGCTGGACCCACTCCCTACCCCCATCCACGCCCTCTCCCCACAACATCATCCTTATACCTAACCTTAACCCTCCCACACCTCACTTCCACCTATCCTATAAACACTTTATTTCCTACAGTCATACCTTACCACTTAACTAATCTGCCTCCCCACCCATTCTAAATAGGGCCATATACAGTGTTATCACACTACATTCAACCACCATTATGTCCCTCACTACTTTTTCTATGCTCTCACTTCTCTCACTTACACTCTCTGTCCTAATAATAATCACAACCTTCCAGATATCCAACATACCTCCTACATCCACCTGTACAACCATCACACATAACCCACATTTACCAAGTTACTCAAACATCCACCCTAGCTTATTCACAGTTAATACCGCTGTACTATCCAAAGTAGAAGTATAGCTCACATAATTTGGCAAAGCATTATATCCCAGTGTGGTGATGTACATCCCAACCCAGGTCCAACCCTCCCCAGCCCTAGCAAACTTAGCAAATCTCTCTTGCTGTCAAACATAAATCTCCAAAGCCTTAGAAACAAGTTACCTGAACTCCAAGCATGGATTTCACAAAACAACCCTGATATTATAGCAGCTACTGAAACCTGGTTGAAATCATATGCAAAAGACACTGAGATTCCTCCCCCAGGCTACTCATGCTTAACAGCCGATCGGACGAACAAGAGAGGAGGAGGAGTAGCAATACTCTAGCCTAGAAAATATACATTATTTCCCTACTCAAAACCAACACCCAACTTCTCCCCAGCCGAAGTACTAATCTCTATATTAAAACTTAGCAACCATAAAACATTTGCATAATTGCTCTGTATATTCCTCCAGGAAACAACATACCAATAGTAGAAAACATACTTGCCTAGACTTCACAAAACATAGATAATGAAACCATCATCTTAGGTGATGTAAACATTGATTGGCTAGACATTGACCACAACAATCCCTCAAAAAACATAAACCTTTACAACTTCTCCCAACTAAATGAAGACATCACCAGACCCCACAAAAATAACATTTGGGACTCTGCAATAGACTGCATATCAGTGTCCCACCCTAACAATATCATCACTGCAGGCATACTACCTAATACCATTAGCGACCAGCACCCAGCATATATCTTATGCAAAACCACCCGAACACCAGGGCAACACCAATACAAATCAATCAGAAATTTGACACGTTCCAACCATCCATATGTAATGAAACCTTAGCTAAAGTAAATTGGGAACCCCTCAAATCTCTGCCACTTAACAAGACTGTTGAGTTCTTTAACTCAACATTCCTAGACATCCTAAATAGGCAAGCATCCACCCACCAAAAACAAATAAAACATAACCATTCAAGCTGGCTCTCAAAATCCACCAAAGAAGTCATGTCCACAAGGGATAAAATCTGGAAGTCATGGCAGAAAAGCAAAGACCCTGCAACTCTAATACAATTCAAACAACTCCATAACCAGGAAAAATGTCTAATAACCAATGATAAAAAAGCCCACTGCCTCCACCTACAAAGCCAACAAAAATAATCCCCACAAATTCTGGTCCTCCATCAACCATCTATTACATCCAGGTTCTCAAAGCAACACATCCCCTGACCCACACAAAACCTCTACTGAACATGCCACCCTCTTCAATTCCTACTTCAATGACACCATCACTAACCTAACCACCACCTTTCCTATGGTTAACACCACCAACACAGCTAATGACCAAACCATCCCAGAAAACAATCCTGTACACAGCTCTGACCTAAAATTCTCCCCATACCCATTGCCACAATAAAAAAAAATTTACTTAAGCTTAAACCCTGTACACTAGCCCCTGACAATCTTCCCCCACACTTCCTGCAGCTAGCTGCAAACTCTATAGTTTATCCCATCAGCATACTCATTAACAGATCAATTAAAGAGTCTCTTGTCCCAGACATCTGGAAAAAAGCATTCATTCTCCCCTTACACAAAGGTGGCACCAACACAGACACCACAAACTTTCAACCCATAGCTATTCTCTCACCTCTCTCTAAAATACTGGAAAAAATGCATCCATGCCCAACTCCTCAACCACCTGCTTGAAAATCAAATTCTGTCACCCGCTCAACATGGTTTCAGACCAGGGCACAGCACTACTACAGCCCTCCTCTCCTTCCTTGATACAGTTAACCAGGCACGGGATTCTGGTAAAATAGTTGCTTCTATTTTTCTTGACCTCTCCAAAGCTTTCAATACCATTTCCCACACTATCCTCCTCTCTAAACTAACTACCCTCCACATTTCCCAACTACCCTACAATGGTTCAATAGCTCTCTCTCCAATAGGCAGCAATCCACCAAATGGCAACAGTCCTACTCTCCCTTCCTCAATATTTTCACAGGGGTACCTCAAGGGTCCATACTTGGACCTGTCTTATTTAGCATCTTTATTAACTTTCACTCCCCTCTCCCACAATGCTCAATAATCCAGTATGCTGATGACTCTATAACAATATGCACTGCAAATTCCAGCTCTGAACTCCAGCAGATCACCCAGAATAGCCTCACCTCTAATAAATCTTGGATGCTTAACAATCATCTTGCCCTAAATCCAAAAAAAAACTAAACTAGTAATTTTTACCCCTAAGAAAACCACTCCCCTAGAAAAAAAACTCTTTAGTATACAAGACCAAGACAATACCACTATAGAAGTTGTCCCACACACTAAAGTTCTAGGCATTATTATAGAAGAAAGCCTAAACTTTGATCCACACATACAGTAACATAAAAAAAACACCAAAAGCTCGGTATGCTGTACACGCATCAACACTTTCTTAGCCTCTCTACTAGACAAACCCTTGCAACTACATTTTTATTACCCTCTCCTCACTAATATCCAAAATTCTACATAATCCAAACTTGATATGTGTTACAATAGAATAGCCAAATTTGCCAAGATCAAATTCTCATCCCACTACTGTAACTCACTAAAACAATTAGGCTGGTTGGAACTCCCCCACCATCTCTCATTCACCCAACTAACTACAGCACACAAAATAATCTACAGACCCACAGACTGTCCTGCTCTCTCACCTCTACTTGCCAAATACCAACCCAGCAGAAAACTAACATCTGAAAATCGTCTACTTCTAAAAACAGAAAAACCCACCTTACCGGCTGGTCAACTGCTCTACTCCTTCACCATCGCCAAACTATGGAACTCGCTTCCTCCACCTATAAGAAACATGGGCAGCACCACCACCTTCAAACAAATACTGAAAATCATCTCAACTCTTCCTGGCTCGGTACCTGCTCTATAACCTAACCTCTTCCTTCTCCTTATATTATAACTAAATTCCTATGCTTTTTACTACTAGTGACTTATACTTTCTCCATATTTATTTTTTTCTTTCATCACTTGCTGATAATAGTACAACAATGCTGATTAATTTATCTCAGTTTTTACGACTCTGATTTCATCTGGCAACTAACTAAATTCCTGCTTTTATGCATATATTCTGTATATATTACTGTAACCACTGTGTGTAACACTGTTTCTACTTCTGTACCAATTGTTTATTTTTTTTTCTGCATCTATGTTCTTGTTGGAGC
This sequence comes from Protopterus annectens, assembly GCF_019279795.1. Classification (NCBI taxonomy): domain Eukaryota; kingdom Metazoa; phylum Chordata; order Ceratodontiformes; family Protopteridae; genus Protopterus; species Protopterus annectens. Next base: position 497,981,088 of record NC_056749.1, on the reverse strand, counting down.
TTTTCTCCCCGGGCCTCTACCAAAAATGGGCTCTTTTAGGCCAAGTGGACTTTCCTGGTAAACAAATGCAATAAATAAATAAATAAATTAAATACTTATCAAAGGCATACACACCTCCAGGCTGGTCAAACTGTATGACACAGAGGAGACACTCCAAGTGCAGTTAACTATTAACAAAACACATATTCAAATCATAGCTAGTTACATAACCCCAACCATGATTCAGGACACCCACTCCACCTTTCTGGACTTTTAACAGCAAACACAGATGATCTGGACCACCAGGCTGATAAAAAAACAGTAGTTTAATAAAATGCAGTAGGTTAGTGCTTTCAGGTTTGAAAAACCCTTCTTCAGACAACATACAAAAGTTCTGAACACCTTTTAAAATACATAACAACCAAAGACTCAATAAAAAGCCCTCCTATTTTTTTTTTAAAAAGGCTTGATAGGAATGAGACCAGTCAGGCCAAGTGCTCTACCAGCACTCAGGTTAATTATCCATCTAGTTTCACTACATTCTATTTCTCAAATCACCCCCCCCCCTTCCTGGTTGGATGAATAACCTGCAAAACCATAAAAGAAAATATGTGCCCAGGGTACTGCTTTACATGTTGATAGAAGGCATTATGTATATTAGCTGTACGTATAGCTGACATATGTTGTAACACCCTGTCTTTCAATCTACAATTCGTTTTGCCAACATAAAATGAACAACACTGCATACAGTCAGCCAAGTATATAATATTGCTGGGCAAACAATCAGCATATTGTTTCAATGAATATCTCTCTCCAGACAGTGGATGGATGAATGTGTTATGTCTAATATACTGGCAAGCTTTGCAATGTCTACATTACAGGTTTCCTAACCACCTGTCGGTCTGTACAGATCAAATCCTTTAAATTCATACTACCTTTGAAACAAAATGTGGGTTCCTGAGTTATTAATGCCTTCACTCTATCATCAGTTAACAAGATTTTCCAGTTTTGGTGAATAATGTCACATATGCCTCCTACATTGTTACTATAATTCAAAGTAACTCAAAGGGGCTGCCTGCTTATATCAGTTTCCCTGTCATACACCTGTACATTTCCAGAAAAAAAGGATTTTGCTTTATTCAACCTCTCTTCTTTACTTTTATTAAATGCCCGCTGTATTATGTTCTGATTATATCCCCTAGCTTTTAAATTCACCATCAATTCTGCAGACTTCTCTATGTCTCATTAGTACATAAGTTAGATGTCGAAAAAATTGACCCTGAGCAATATTGTTAAATGTAGATCTGGGGTGCACACCATCATAAGCTAGGAGAGTATTTCTCCAGCATTCCTTCCTGTATAACACAGTCTCAATCCATTGCTGTTTTTTATCACTCGGACATCTAAGAAATCTATAGCTGTATCCAAGTGAAATACTAAACCTCAAAAAATCAGTGGTGCTTTCCAGGTAGGTAACAAACTCATATAGCTGTTCCTGTGTCCCTGTCCAAAGCAGGAAGACATCGTCCACAAAACAAGCATAGTAACCCCCTCCATAAATGGTTTTGCCTTGAATATTGCTTGATCCTCCCAATATGCCAACACTATGTTGGCATATGAGTCTGCACAGGGGGTGCCCATGGCCACCCCCCTGCTCTGACGATAGAAGCAATTGTCATACATAAAAATATTGTTGCTCAACACACAGTCCAACAGTAAACATACACTGTCAATATATTATGATTCAAGATTTGTGCTTGTTGCAGAATGGCCATCAAGCCATATTATTTTGTAATTACTGTGAACAAACTGTTTATATCCAGGGTTACTAACAAATAGTCTGTACAGTCAGCATTAGGTCCTAAGTGAATGTGTAAAGATTGAAAAAATGAGCTGCATCCTTTAATATTCTGGGTACAGAAAGCAAGCACTTTTTTAAATGAGCCTCTACCCATATAGAAGCATGTTCAGTAGCCCACCCCCTTTCTGATACAATTGGACATAATGGTGGGTTTCTGAGATCTTTATGTATTTTTGGTAAAGCTTTGAACAATGGAACAACAGGATGTTCAATTAATATAAAATTAAGTGTGTCTTCATTAATACGGTTGCTTAACCTTAAGTTGGAAAACTCATGCTTAACTTTACCAATAATCCTATTAACATCAACTGGTGTTAACTGTTGAGAAGTATTTGAGTCCCTTAACAACATAAGAACACTATTATGATAGAATTCACTGTTCATGACTACAACCGCCCCTCCCTTGTCAGCAGGTTTTATTATAATATTCTTATTCTCTATAAGTGTCCTTGTGCTTGGCGTTGCTCCCAGTTCATGTTATGAAAAACATGCTTGTTTTTTGTGTTCAAAAACTTAAAAATATCATCTTCACAAGTTTTTTAAAAGTTTCAACCACTTGACTGACAGGAGGGGTTAAATGTACTCGGTTGCCTAAGAGTACAGTCCCTAGAAACAGATTCTGCACCATAAATATGTTTCAATTCAATATTTCTAGCAAACATTCTCAAATCTAACACACAGTCACTAAAACTTGACCCTGTACTTGGAATGAATGTAAGTCCATTGCTCAAAACATAATTTTCAGCATCAGATAAAATATAATCAGAAATAGTATATACATTACAGTCTCTATTGCCATTGGCAGTCACATAGATTTTTTCACCTGTTTGCACTGCGATTCAACGAACGACCTCTGTTCAAGTTGTCTTTCTTCTTCACAGGTACAAAGTGAAAAGAGGAACTTGTGATTTTTGGTCGAGCTCCCAGCACATTAGTACTGTTTAACACCATCTGCGTCGTATTAGAATTCTCTTGTGGCATTATCTGCTGCTGGTTAATCATCTCCACAGTAGTGTCTTGCCTAGGTGCTGTGTCAATGTTTGATGATGTCATCACTTCCCTCCTGATCCCTATATCACCTCCTGACTGTATGCAGTGTGGTTCATTTTATGCTGGTAAAAAAACATGTAGATTGAAAGATAGGGTGTTACAACATATGTCAGCTATACGTACAGCTAATATACATAATGTCCTGTATCAGCATGTAAAGCAGTACCCTGGGCACAATTTTTCTTTAATGGTTTTGCAGGTTATTCATCCAACCAGGAGGGGGTTGGTGATTTGAAAAATATAACAGAATGTAGTGAAACTAGATGGATAATCAACCTGGGTGCTGACAGAGCACCTGGCCTGAATGGTGTCATTCCTATCAAGTCTTTTTTAAAAAAGAGGAGGGCTTTTTATTGCGTCTTTGATTGGTTATGTATTTTAAAAGGTATTCAAAACTTTTGCATGTTGTCTGAAGAAAGGTTTTTCAAACCTGAAAGCGCTAACCTACTGCATTTTATTAAACTACTGTTTTTTTTATTAAACTACTGTTTTTTTATCAGCCTGGTGGTCTGGAGCATTTGTTTTTGCTGTTGGAATTTGCTGTGAAACTGGACCTTAAGTGTGAAGTCTACAATTGTGTTTTTTTTACCTATCTGGACTTACCTGAATCCATCAAGATTCAACCCTCTACCCTGATTCTGGGTGACTAACTACCCAACCATAGAGTGGAAGACCTATTTTATCCCAAACATGAATGCCCAGAGATTTCTAAACTTTGCCAATGCATTAGATTAGCTGGATAACACCCCCACGAGAGGTAAAAATATCCTTGACCTGGTACTCAACATGAGTATCCACTGTAGCACCCTTACAGTGTCAACCTCCTTGGTAAGATCTGACCATAAAGTCATCACTTTCAAAATCACCATCTCCCCTGACCCCCTCACCTTCTCAGCATCAAACAAAAAAATGTTTCCAAAGCTGACTACAATCTCCTGAGAGAAGGTATGAGCATCTTCACAGCCACCGTCCCTTCAGCCAGAACTAGCACTAATGTCCAAGTCTACACCAAAAATCTATATGAGTTCCTACATAGCTGTAAGGGCTCAGCAATATCTGACAGGACCAAATCATCTTCCTCAAGGAAGAGAAAACCTGTCTAGTGGACAGCAGCAATAAAACTCTATAATAAATGGGAAAACATCCTACCCAGGACCAAGAAGGAGCAGGTGCCAAGTTGGAAGAAATCTCTTCTTTGTCTGAACAAGCAAATAAGGTCACTGTGAAATCCTCTAAGGCTAACTTCAAATCCAAATTGGCCACATCCACTAAGGACAACCACAAGGCCATCTTCACATACATCTGCAATCCCAAAAAAACACCCAAATCTGCTCTGAACTGGTGGTCAAGAACACCACATACACAAAAGCTGTAGATATAACCAACCTGCTGGCAGACAGGTTCAGTGAAAACATTACCCCCCCCCTTCCCCATCTGTAAACCAGGACAACCCCAGCACCTTCCCCCTTCCCCTTATCACCAGGGAACAGGTCTCTAATGCCCTCTCAAAGGCAAAAGGTACAATGTCCATGGGACCTGACATCATCCCTGGCTGTGTCCTACATGAACTCAGGCATGAGCTCTCAGCTCCATTAGGCACGCACTCTATTCAACCAAAGCCTGCGCACCGGCTTCATCCTAGCTGAATGGAGGACAGCCATTGGCATTCCCTCTACACAAAAGTGGAGTGTCCACTGACCCAGGAAATCATAGACCCATCAGCCTAACTAGCCTGATCTGCAAGGTCATGGAACACATTAACATGGACCTTATAAACAAAGACATTGGCAACCCCCAAATGCTTGATCCGACACAGTCTGGTTTTGTCAAAGGGAATCATGCCTGTTAAACTTGGCTGACTTCTTCGAAAGTCGCCAAAGCCATGAGTGAGGGGAAGATGGTGCACACCACCTACCTTGACCTAGCCAAAGCCTTTGATACTATTCCCCACTTGGGCATAATAGATAAACTCTCCCAGCTAGGCATCAACCTATATGTTACCAGATGGGCAGCTAACTGGCTCATTGACAGAACCCACTCAGTCAAAATAGGGGAAGCCAGCTCTAGTAGTAGACCCGTAATGAAGATCGGTCTTGTGGCCTCTACTGTTTGAGATATACTTTTCTGAGGTGCAAGTCAAAACCAGTGGTCTGTAGCTGATCAGGTTTGCAGATGACTGCAAGTTGGGTGCTGTCTTAAATTCCCCTACTGATGTGAACATCCTCCAAGAGGGCCTTATCCAAACTAATGACTGGTGCTAGAATTATCAAATTAATAACAATGTACTAAACGTGCAATCAGTCATTAGGGATTTGGGCCCCCAGGCTGATAGCAACCTGACTTTTGACTACTACATTGCCTCCGTTGGACGGAAGGCATTCTACATGGCCCACCTCATTATTAAGAGTATTTCATCCAGGAACAAGGAGATCATAACACCCCTGTACCCTTATCAGACCCATTATCGAATACAATGCTCCCTTTGAAATGTACCTTGCCAAGCACATGCACTAGCTGGAGAGACCACAGAGGTTTCTGACCAGGAAAATACAGGGTCTCAAACACCTATCCTATAGAGATAGGCTAAAAGCCCTGTCCCTCTTCTCAGTCCCGTAGACTGCTCAGAGGTGACCTGTGTCTGGCATACAAGGCCATCTCAGACCCAGCCTTGATAAAGTTGCTGCATATACATAAGTCAAACTCCACTCACGTAACCCACACACAAGGCCTCAACCTGGTCTGTGACATTGCTAAAAATTGTCAGTGGGATAGATTTGTGTCCCAAAGACTCCCTCATCTGTGGAATAGACTCCCTCTCCATGTCAAGCAGAGTACCTCACTAGCCCTCTTTAAGAGAAACCTGGACAACTGGATGGGAAACAGAAAATACTCCCCTGGCATCCCACCTGTGTCTCTGCTGGACAGAGGAAACAGGAGATGACTTTGTGGGAACATGGCCAAAATTCTTGCCTAGGCTTATAAAGTGCCTCTGGGCCAGTATCCTAGCATCATCTTATGAACCTGTCACCAAAGGATAAATACATACATACAGAAATAAATAGTGAAATATCTAAATGTTTAAGTCCTCTCTAGACCCCAGCCAGGAGGTGTGGTATTCAAAAGATCTAGCTAATGGAGGATATTAATAAGTAATCTGTGTGTGTGTATGTATTTATATAATACGTATATATGTATGATTGTATTTATATATTTTTTTGCTTTCATTTACATGCAAATAGAAGGCTTTACACAGATCAGTGTTAGGATGGACTACAGCTTGACCGCCAGATTTTTTCTAGCTCAACAAAATGAAAATGTTGTTTACTAGTAATGCAGCAATGAAATAAAGATCCATAACCACTAGTCATGCTGTTAGTGCTAGGACAATTAAAAAAAATGTTTCTGGATAAATACACAGTTTTCAGTGTATATAGGGCCAATCACAATAGGAAAATGAAAAAGTTTCTCTTGGTTTGTTACTCTGAAATACATGATATATGATATGAATCTGTATATCCCATAACAGGGTATGCATACAGTCCTTTATTAATTTTACTTAGTGTGCATATATGACAAGGAAATGTTCCACCAAGTAAGGATAACTGAAATTGCTTCAAGAGCAGTTTCTTCCTCAACAACCTATTATGCAAAATAATTTGTGCTGAATTTACAACATAACGGATTTTAATCCACAAAGTTAAAGAAGGTGTTTCAGGTATCATTCAACATCTTAATTCTCCATTTGTCATATGCAAATAATGTGAAAAAGTCAAGATTCCTACAAGATAACATTGCCTCACCGTTAGTACTGCTATGACTATCATGAACATAAATGGAACATCCGTCAGTCATGGATGTTATTCCCTCAATTTCTCCTTACAAACCAGACAAGTCTGAGCAAGCTTCTTAACCATACAATATACTTGTGTCTCAAGGGGCTATCCAGTTAATAAATAACATACAAAAATAAAAATAAACGTATCCCATCCTTTTCCATCTTCATAACCATCTACAAAAATGTTTTGAATAGCCTCTGGCTTGAAAAAATAAACTAATCTGGTTGTGTATCTAGTTATGAACATTTGACGAAATATGTTATACACTAAAACATTAACCCCTTCTGATATTCCATCTTTTTGCTTGCTGCAATCTGTTTTTATATCATGGCTTTCTCTACAACATTGTGTAAACACTACAGTCATCGTAATAATCCCAATCAAGACATGAGATTGTGTACTAAGGATATTAAAATTTAAAATTCTTATTTTCATTAAAAGAATTAAGGTTAAATAATTCCTGGCCTACTAATAAATAAGGAGTCCAAATGTATATAGTATATAATGTAATAAATTACAAGAATGCGGCTATATTAACAACAAACATAGTCGGACTTGGATTAAAAAGCCAAACATAACCAGGAACAATAGAGGCCAAAACTGCACTGCCTTTAATTTCTAAATCAGTGTCACCACTGAATAAAATCACATTGCTTCCTTAAACAAGCTCCATTTGAAGAGTTTACATGTTTAGACCTCCACCACTATAACTAGTGTTTGTATAAAATTTGCCTTGAAGATTCAATTCCTCCATGAAGGGTGTATTAACAATAAACTGCCCATGTCCACTCTGAACAGTCACTTCCTTACCTTCATCTTCTGTAATCTTTCAATAAAATAACTAGTGTAACTTGGTTGTCTATGCAATAAGGGCTTTAAACTGAGTTTACATGTCCTGAAATTGTTTTTGTGACATATCCATAATCAAGTGCACTAGGTCAAAGTGAAGGATGATACATAGTTTTATCAACCATTGGTAATCCATATAAAATGACTGATGTGCTATTTTACAATAAAAATTTCAAGACTATGCTTATCAACTCAATGTATAAGTGAATTAATACAATCATCTGCCTTTTCCCCGATGTTAACTATCAGATTACCCAACAAGTGCTAATATAATGTCCAGTGACATTCATTGTCTCATATTAAGACATCTTACATATTCTTATCCATAATGGTCTAAAAATAGCATCAGTATCATTCTTCAGTTCGGACAGAGCTATTTCTGTATCCTGTGTCAAACTGCTACAACAGTACACTGATGTCTGTGTGCAACTATATCCTTAGGTTACATTAAGCTTGTTTGCAAAATGCATGGACAGAGACATACCTCTCTATTGTATACTCTTTCATAGAATGTCCAGAATTTTCCCCTCATACTTTTGGTCTGTTTCTCATAAAATTATGGTCTTCTGGCAAATCGTTGAGAGTTGAAATCAGAAAACAAAGATGGACATTTGAGTTTCAGACTTCATACCCTTCAGAAAATTCATGCTAATGCAATACCTATTATTCTATCAACTTTTTAAATATTGCTCATACAAAATCAGAAAGTGTCCCGATTTTTGAGCCTTTGCCCCCGCCCCCCCCTCAATTTTTATGGTTTTGCCAATATTTCTTGCTATTAAGAAGTTGAGAGATATGGTCAGTGGAGTCATTATGAGGAACAAATACGTAAATATGCTTAAACAGATAATCATTATCACAGGTTTACAGACACCTTTAAAATCATTAAAATAAATCTTTGAGCTTAATTTACTATTCTTTGAAGAAATCAGTAAGGACACTATTTTGTTTTAAACAAACCAAGGTACGGATGCTAAACTTCATCTTTCTTAACTGATAAACTATGTTGTTCGTAACTGTTATTACAGTACCTGACACCTGTTTGGCATTGTAGTCCTGTTGACTATTCCTCTATCCTGTGCTCTGTGTTTTCTCCTGGTACACTTCCTTCTATGCTGTAATGATGATGATGTAATCATGTTTCCCAGTGCTACAAGAGAAACAATGTGGCCAAGTGGCTCAGGATGGCCTAGGGACAGTGAACATAATTAAATGAAGATACCTTTGCCATTAGCTTTTACTGCAAACTGAAGTAGCCTTTCTTGTCAGATGACTCATATTCCCTGACTACTCTGTATTTTACTTATAATAACGCAGTATATCACATGCCTAGTGTCTGACATCTCCTTTTACTGAAAAGAAAAGCACCTTCTGTATTCTTTAGAGCGCCATGGTATTATTAAATTCTGGTTATGTACTACTCACTAAAGCAAGTTATTCACTATGAGCCTAGGTAAAGGCTGCACTGCTGAAACCAGGGAGTTGGCATGAATATAAAATCACAATCATGTCCAAGCAGCAACTATAACAGACAGCAGAGTTTTAAAGGGAGAGGACCTGAGCACTGAAAAATGCATAATGGCCGACTTTTGCCACTAAGCAGAACAAATGAACCACTTACATTTCACTCCAATCAAGGAGCAAATAGCCCTGGGGTTAACCCAGAGGAGAAACTAACGGGTCTACAGAGCACACTGGTCATATCGTGAAAAATTAACCTAGGTATTGTTTTTAGAGGGAAGCAGTGACAATTTACTAGGGTCAAGCAATCTACAGAGTAGAAATCACTCTGTGAACCAATCTTATGTTCACTGACACATACTTCAAACATATATAAGAGTAATATGTACATGTGATTGAGCCTGGGTTCATCTATCTAGATTTTAATTTCCAATGCAAACATTTCTAATCACTGACAAGACACAAACACAGCAGTAACGGACTTGGATTTCACTGCTAATATTTATAAAATTTGCATAAATGTCTGCACTATAATACCACAGAACTCATGGATGAATGTTGGTCTAAATAAAAAAAATGAAGAGATAAAACATTATTCCTAACCTGATACCCTTTCATGGTGGCTAGTAAACTTAAAACCCCTTTTCTAAATATAGTTGATCTTGCCATCATAAAACTGTAGTTATATTTACAACAAACTATGTGAAAGGAAGAGTTTAACTTTTCAGATTTTTCCCTTGCTTGTTATTTTGGGTGAGCTATTCTTTTTCATCCTTGCTACAGAAGACGGAATCAACTTTTTCCTTGCATGAATATTGGTGGAGTCATAGCAGTTTGCCCGTAGTCTTGAGGACCTTAAGCAATCGTACGCCTTTGCACCTTAAACTGTTTTGGTCCAAGTGCTGCGACAGTAGAGGGAGTCCCAGAGCAACTGCTGCTTGAAATTTAGTCCTCAGATTTGAAGAGTGGAAGTTGTGTCTGTATTCTCACCATTTAATAATATACAGTCAATGTGGACACAGGATTCCACCCACTAATGTAGCTTATCTCCTTCTCCTGTTTGTGGTTTCCATGGAGAGGATATTAAGGTGCATTCAAAGTCTGGATAGTATATAGTTTGGTGGTGTGAGGATGGTATTTTTGTTGTTTACAGATGGTGGTGTTTTATTAACTTCAAGTGACTGTGATATGCATTAGTTACCACACTGACACACTGCAGAGTGAATGGAATGAAAACTGGTACCTATAAGTTTAGGGTCACGGTTCTCTCCCAGAAGAGATTGAAGTACCATCTGCAGGTGATGTAAGAGCAACTAAATGAACTGGAAGAGTTTAGATATTCTGGATTTTGTTCACTAATGAAGGTGGAAGAGATCAGATGCCTTCAAGTGGATGGGTGCAGTGGTGACAATACTGAAGGTGTTGTAGTAAAGGATGCTGGTGAAGCGGAAGCAGCATCACGGACTGATGTTAATCGTTTAGTGGTCAGTCTTTGTCCGCGTCCTCATCTCTGGTCATGAACCTTGTGTGCTAAGTAAATGGCATCATGGATACACCTGGCAGAAATGAGATGCCTTCCCAGGTAACTGGGCTCACCATCCAGGAGAGAGAGGACAGCAACCATTTGAGATGACCAATGAGTATAGCACACTCAGGATATGCTGGAGGTATTATATTTCTCAGGTCACCTATGAACGCATGATGACCCAATAAGTTGGCGACTATTGCTGGAGATAAATAAGTCTATCTTGCTTAGCTTGCTACTTCCAACATTCTCGACAGAGCAGATTTGCTTATTTTATGGATGGATGCATACCACTCTGCTTCTTTGCTAAAAACTTCTAGACAAAACAATAACATGAGAGGGACAAAGGTATAAAAAATGGGACATTTAAATATTATTCTAATTCACTAGAAAAGTTCATGGAACTAAGATGTTTTGAATTTTTCAGAACAAAAAGATGTGTGAAACTCTAATGTTGGGCATTACGGTCTGACTGTAACTAACAGGAATTTACCAAAAAAAAATCCGAGTTTTATGAGGATAGGACAAAAATATGAAGCAAAACTAGCCATTTTCTGCAAAATTAGGAGCATTTAAGAGGTATCTGATGAATGGATGGATTTCCCTTTTTTTTAAGGAGATGCATTATTTTTCATTCAATTAAAGATTACAGCATTGATTTTTTGTGAGGTAGGCATTCATAATATCATAACTAAAGAAGTTATGTACTCACCATAATGTTCCATCTGAGTTGTTGCTCTTCATTTGTCTTTAAACTCGGGGTACTCAGATACGACTTGGCTGCATATCCAGCATCTGATCTGAGCTCCAAGCTCCTCCCCTAACCATAATGCCCAATCTCCTTCCTCCTTTCAGATCAAGTTTTCTCCCTACCTTAGCATCCCAAGCTGACCAAAAAAAAACTTGTCCCATGACAAGGGTCTCCATAAACAAGAGGAGGACAACAATGTGGTGACCATTCCTCTTCCGAACAGACTAGCACACAGCCTATGCAAGACAGGAGGAAGGAGGGAGGGATGGATGAAGACAAATAAAAAGCAACAACTCAGATGGAATGTTATGGTGAGTGCATAACATTTTATCTGAAGTTGTTTTCATTTGCTCTTCAACCTTTGGGACAGAATTTACAGCTACTTAACACCTGTGAGGCCCTCATGAAAGGATATTCTGGAGCACGGCAGAGCCAAAGGATGCCCTGTTCCTGGATAGAATGTCCAACTTGTAATGTGAGATGAAAGTATGTGAAGAAGCCCAAGTAGCCGCTGAGCAAATATCACACTCTGGACCAAAAGGTAGCTGAAGTAGCCATAGATCTAGTGGAATGTGCCTTCACATGACCTGGTGGTGGTAAACCTGTAGTGCAGTTTGTATTCTCCTTTATTCTGAAAATTTGGGAAGAAAACTGGGAGATTAATCACTTGATTAATATTGGATTCTGAAGTGATCTTAGGAAGAAAGGAGGCATTAGTACACAAGGACACCCTGTCCTTATGCAATACTAAATACGGAGGCTTAATTGACAATACCTGAAGCTCCAAAACTCTTTTTTCAGATGTAATAGCAACCAAGAAGGTCATTTTCCTGGACAAGAACTGTAAGTCCACTGAGGCTGTGGGCTTGAAGGGGGGCAAGACCAAAGCTTGCAAGACTAGTGTGAGATCCCAAGGAGGCATTGGGTCCTTAACCAGTGGCCAGAGTAAAAAGGTACCCGTCAAAAAAGCTTTACAAAGCTTAGAAGAAGCTAGAGAAGCCATATTGTCACCCACATGAAAGATGGAAATGGCTGCCAGTTGAACCCTGACCGTAGACAAACTGGCACCTTGCTGAAAAATACTTGCTAGAAATTCCAAAACCACCAGAACCAGAGCAGTGAAGGGGTTGAGGTCATGCTTAGAAGCGCAAACAGAAAAAACATTTCCACTTGCTGGAATAAACATTCCTGGCAGAAGACTTATGAGTCACAACCAAATTTCTTTTAAATGATGAAGATAACCCAGGAGTCCTAATTATCATGGGAACTGGAGCAGCCAAGCAGTGAGCTTCAGACTGACCAGGTCTGGATGGAGAATCCCTGAAGGATGAGAAATGAGATCCAGAATTGGATCTAACTTCCAGGGTGGACACATAACATGAGACCACAGAAAAAGGAACCATACTTGGCAAGGCCAGAATGGGGCAATGAGGATGACTAAGCTCCCCAGCCTGCGAGCTTTCTGAAGAAATTTCAGTATTGGGAAATAGGAGGATAAGCACACAGAAGACCAGAAGGCCAAGCATGAACCAGAACATCTCTGGGGGCTTCCCCAGTGGGGGGTTCAGAGCAAAAAACTCGCTGCACTTCGCATTGGAAGGAGAAGCTAAGAGATTGCAGCAAGACTAACCCCATTTGAGAAAGATCCATTTCACTACCGAAAGATTCAGAGACCACTTGTAAGGCATCAGGATATACCTGCTTAGCTTGTCGGCTAGAATGTTGGACGTCCCCAGAATGTACGTTGCCACTAGAAAATAACCGGTGGAGATCACCCACTCCCACACTCATATGGTTTCGCAGCACAGGGGATAAGACTTAGTTCCCCCCTGCTCGTTGATGCACCAGACCAGGGACATATTGTCTGTCTGGATAGCAATCATCCCTAGAGGAAGACTGGCATGGAGAGCTTGCAATGCTAGGAGCATCGCCCTCATCTCCAGGACATTTATATGCAATAGAGTCTCATAGGGGGACCACATACCTTGGACTGTCCTTCCCAAGCAGTGCCTCTCCCACTCTAGTAAGGAGGCATCCATGGTCACTGTGGCCAAAGGGGAAGGCAGAAGAAAGGAGCAACCTTGAAGAAGGTCCAGGGAATGAATTCACCACAAAAGAGTGTCCCTGCACATTCAAATAGGGTGAGACAATGGAAGATCTAGCATGGACCACTGAACCGCAAGGGTCCACTGAAGTACCCACATGTGAAACCAGGCCATGGGTAAAAGAGTGATCATGGCCGCCATGGACCCTAATGCCCATAATACCAATTCTGCCATCAGTGACTGAGATTGAAGGATACAGAGGACATGTAGCTTCAGAGACTGGATTCTCTCTCAGGTTAGAAAAACCTTGGTTTGAATTGTGTCCAACCAAGCCCCAGTGAAATCTAACACTTGAATCAGAGTCAGTAACGATTTGTTGAGATTGATGGTTATGCCCAACTGGTGGGCTAAGTGAAGCAGGGAATCCCTTGTTTGGTAGAGTTGATGCCTGGAAGGGGCAGCAAGGAGGCAATAGTCCAGGTAGGCGAATTCCTGGAATCCTGTAGTCGCAGGTGAGCCACTACCACTGCCATCACTTTTGTGAACACCCTGGGGGCTGTGGTGAGACCAAAGGGGAGCACTCTGAACTGGTAATGACTGGCTGCCAGCTGGAAGCGGAGTAAATTCTGAGAACATCTGTCCATTTTGATGTGGTAGTATGCATCCTGAAGGTCAACTGAGTACATCTAATCGCTCTCCCACAGAAAGGACAGGATAGATTGAAGAGTCCCCATCTGAAATTTTGTCTTGGCAACTGACAGGTTTAAGATGGAGAGATCTAGAATGGATCTTAAGTACCCAGTCTTCTTTGGTACCAAAAAGAATCTGGAATAAATCCCTAATCCGGTCTGGTCTGGGTGAGTGGGTTGGATGACTTGCTTTTCTAGCAGCTTTGTAACTTCCAGTGTTGCTTCCTCCCTTTGCATGGGTGGAACATCCAGGAGGTGTCTGGCTGGAAGAGGTGATTGACTGAAAGGGACTAAATATCCTCTGGATATGATTTGCAACACCCAGCGATCATCTGTGATAGACTCCCAGGCTGTTGAGTGTAGCAAAAGGGATCCCCCAACTGCCTCCAGAGCCAAGCAGCTGGGCAACCCTTCAGGCTTGCTGTGTGGGACTATCCAAGAAAGGCTCCTGAGACCCCTGATTCCCCGAACCTCTCTGCCTCTGGGGCAGCATCTATTGAATCCCCCTCTGCCTCTGGGGAAGGCGTGTCCCGAGCATCTTGAGGTAGCTTTGAGATTTCTGGAACCACATCTTCTTGGCCCTTCACTAATTCCTTAAAGTTCACCGAGATGCCAAAAAGCAGATCCTGATGGCAGACAAAGTCTTCTGTCTTTCTCATTCTGGATTAGAGTGCCACATACTGAATTTCCAAAAAGGGTGGTTTTAATAAAAGATGCCTTAAAGAGCTGAAAGGAGGCACAAAGCCAGAGCCAGGCATGGTGCCTGATGGCAACACCTGTTCCAGAAGCTCTAGCGGTACCCTCAGTAGCATGGGAGAGGAGGGGCATAGAGATGTTAGCAATAGACGTGAGGTTGGCCATTCAAGAGGAGAAAACTTTCTTGTCCTCCGCTGACATTGACCCAGGGGCAGACTAAGTGATCTCCTTGATCAGATCTCACTGTAGTCTAATCACGTGTACCAAGTAATTCAGCACATGCACCAAAAACATGGCTGAAGCAGACACCCACTTCCCAAAATGGTACATCGTCTTGGACTCTCAGTCCAGTGATTAAACTGTAGCGCTCTCCTGTGCAAGCTTTTTAGTGGCTGCTGCCACCACCATAGCATCAACAGGGGATCCCTTGGTCCAGTAGTTCCTATCTGACAAGGTGCTTAAAATCTTATCTGAGTGTTTAGAGATTGGCTCCACCATGTCTGGCTCCTTTCACACCTGAGATGTAATGAGGTCCCCTAGTGGATCTGCAGGAGGGGACATCCAGGAAGTAGAGGGTCCTGCGCCAAATGCCTCCCAGAACACAGATTCATCTGTGTTAGGTTTCTAGGCAGACCACCCTCTCACTGGCAGATTTCCATGATGTCACCAAAGGAGACATCCTTGGGGAGTGACCGGTGGGAACCTTCCCCTTCCTCTAAATTGGCATCTTCCATGAGGGACTCCAGCGGGGAGTCCAACTGCCTCCTTTTACACATATGTTTGTGAGGTACCACCTCCTCAGTGGAGGCCTCTGGGGAGGACTCACCAACATCTCACTGTTCTTAAGTGGGAGCTCCCTGGGGCAAAGAGGTGGCAGGTTGTCCCTGAGACAGTAGGATGGCCGCATCCGCACCAGAAACACAGGATGCCAGGGCGGACTCTGAAGATGAGATCATCAAGGGTCTCACTGGGATTGAAAGAACCCTCTCCACCTCATCAAAAGCAGAAGGGAACAGACCACCTGAGAAGGGGCTACAGAAGGGTCAGCAACCCTGTGAATCAATGGGGAGCCAGAGATGAACTTCCAGGCACCAAGATTCCAAGAGGAAGGCTGTGCGATGAAAATCTCAGAGCCGATACCATCCCCTCGGATCTGGCACCAAGGCTATAGCTCTGAGAGCCAGATGGATCTGACCTACTTAAGGTAATGGCTGGCACTGAGGTACAAGGTACCATCGGTGTGACCCCTCAACGCAGAGCGTCCTCAGATTCAAGGGCTCCGAAACCAGGGGTCAGATCAGAAAAGGAGTAAATGGTATGAATGTAGACTGCATGCACCCCACTCTGTAGGGAGAGGGGGCAGCCAAGACTCCCATTTGTACTTGAGTACAGATAAATCTCTGCAACATCCTGTCCACCTCTACTTTGGAAAGACTGCGGGTGGATCTGGATGAGCAGGCCACAGACACCGGCCTAGAAGGGCAGTGAGGTGAAGCCTGAGCCAGCGAATGGGTCTGAAGCTCCTCCAAGCTCTGGGAAAAATGAGGGGAACAGAGCCGGGGAGAATCCATTCTTGGAGCTGATTGAACCTTGGCCAGAGGACCATCAGAGAAAGAGTGATCAGGGGACCAGTTCCTCAGCCTGTCTTTAAACTTAGCAAACTTGTCTCCATCCCTGGACCTCTTAGTGGAAGGTTGAGTCCCAGCAGAGGCCAGGGCGGAGACAGACATGGATGCCTGGGTTGAAGAAGCCTGGGGCCTGGTGGTAGGAGGGGGAAGAAGGCCTTTAATAATCAACTTGTTCCTCCTGTCCATCAATGCATGGGGATTGAACTTGTGCAGATGGAGCAGGAGGATTCCAAATGGGTATGGCCATCCGCTGGGGATAGCTTATCAACACACTCCGGAACCTAGGTTTTGGGGTCTCAGACATAGCAGGTAACAAGAGCTGAAAGGCCCAAACAAAACACACATGCACACACGTTCTATAGAAGGCAGAAAAAAAAGTTATTTGTTTTTTTTAACCAATGCTAAAGTGCGAGGAAGGGGAGGTAGAAAAGGGAACTTTAAAAAGGTATAAAAATACAAACACTTACCCGAACTGAAGCTCAGAGCAATGGATCATGATGCTTACATGAAACACAGCAAACGAGATCTAAAGGGAGGAAGGAAACAGGGGCATTATAGGTAGGGGAGGAGCTTGAAACTCAGATCAGATACTGGATATATGGCCAAGTCGGATCCGGCACCCACAATTTGGAGAGCAAATGAAGCCAACTTCAGATCAAAGGTTCTTTTTCTGAACAAGATCATTTTAATGACTTTCTAAGGGTGCTGAAGTCCACTGAAGAAAAAAAAATCAATGGTTTGATACTGTATAGAAAACAAGCACAAGCAGGAAGAAGGCACAAAATAGATTTGTAACCCAAAGGATTTTCAAGCAGAATTCTAGAATGTTCTGTAAGAGATGAAAGTAGAAGAGGTGTCTGAAATATATCTAGATAAGTATACTCTGAAGACCACACAAAAAAAAAAAGTCCGGAGACAGGAATGCATGTGATTATTATGACGGCAGGGCTATGTATCTACATGGAATGAGAAAGGCATCTTGATACCGTTAGTAAATAAAAAAAAGCAGGACTATGACGCATGCAGTCTAAGTATTATTTATCATATGACCTAATTGTGGATTGATATTAACTAGCAGTGGTGATCTTCCTTCTATAATACAAAAGTATTTAAAATATGGAGGCAGAAATGTTTAAACTGGGCTTGATGATAAAGGAGGCACCAAACAATGGAATGCAGAGATATTCACTGGCCCATTTGCTTAGTTGTAGCAACTAGGCCCATGTATTTGTGGTGCTTAGGTGAAATGATCAAGGACTGAAGTGCTGGAAATGTCATAGCAGGGCACTTAAACAGTTTAGAATACTTACAGTCAAAGAACAAATGTAGGCAATTTTTTTCTCCATCTGTGCTGATCTTCATGCAGCTGTACAATGCTTGGCCACGGGCCTTTAATTTGTCTTGATTGGGCTCATTTCAACTGCTTTTACATTTCACACAGGAAGCAGCAGGCTGTTGAGTAGTCATATAAAATGTTTTTATAAGTGGTAGAAATAGCGATGAGATTTGAGTGTGTGTGTGTGTGTGTGTGCACGTGTGCGTATGTGTGTGTGTGTGTGTGTGTGTGTGTGTGTGTGTGTGTGTGTGTGTGTGTGTGTGTGTGTGTGTGTGTGTGTGTGTGCGTGTGTGCGCGTGTGCGTGTGGAGAGTCAGAAGCTGTAATACAATTTGCTTCTTCCATCCAATTCACCCCAACAGAACTTAAAATTACAGAGAGGAAACAAATGCCATGGATAGGGTAACGTGTTTTATGGAAAGTTTCTTACTGCTATGCAAAGGTCCTGTAAAGGGTTGACGCCGGTAATGAAAAGGAGATCAACTAAAAAGAGAAAGAAATGAGAACATCTGCTGAAAGTTTTCAGAGCACAGAAAGCTGAAAACTGATTAAGTGCTTAAACATTTTCCATTATTAACCAGATAACCTAAAGGTTTTGTTATACTGGTCAACGTATAACAAGATGTCAAAGAAAATAAATAAATAAAAACCAGTATGCTACTCTATAAGGTCTCCTGCCAAGAAGGGATATGTAGGAAGGATGAGTAGATTACTAGTGTACCAAAATGTACTACGCACGTATATTGGAAGACATGTCAGGGGTGTGAGCTAAGGCTGTTCAACTAGACTCTGCTATAGCCTTGTAACTATCAGTTGCTGGAACATGGAACTGGAGGATCATAAACTTGTAATGTAACATGGGGGGTCTAATTGCAGTGGGTATATGGCCGTGTGTTATGCATTGACTTGCTCCTTCTCTGTGAAGGGTCTATCTGAATACTTGCGGGAAAAGCATAGCATTATTCAGTGCCTTTATAATTTTCTCATGAGTAACAAAAGTCAAATATACACATCCATAATGTACTGGCATTTCAAAAATATGTATATTCACCTGCAGGTCCAGCAAAAGAAAGATAAAACAGATGATCATCTGTGATACTGTTATCCTTCAATATGGAAAATCTCACAAAACTAAGCTGCTTTCAACTTTCTCTGGGTAAGCTATAATAGAATAGCCTCCCGTGCAGGTTTAGTCTATACAGACAATTCTGGCAAAAAGAAAGAAGAAAAAAAGCAGCATAAAGATTGCATATAGAATTGATTTACTGCAGAGATAAATATTTACTCCTCTCTAGCTTCAGCTGTTTTCTCCAGTTAAAAGAATTTAGTATTGAACATTCAACTTCAACTATATTTGGATCAAGCAAGGGGAAGATGAACAGTGTGTTAGTTGTGGATTTCGCGTTTCATCAAACATTAACCAGGTTTGTCGGATTGCTTATGTTTAACTAATGGCATTTCATTCTCATCAGACATGCACAATTTATAGGTTCATAGGTAGGTACTAGGCTATCGGCCCAAGGGCCTATGTAAGCCTAGTCAACAAGGTTCCCTGGCTTATGCCACCCAAGAAAGTTATTTTCCTGTGCCCCTGTCGAGCAGAGCCACCAAAGGGATCCCCAGGGTGTACTTCCTATTTCCCATCCACTTATCAAGATTTTTCTTGAAGAGTGCTAATGAGGAACTTTGCTTGACATAGATGAGAAGCTTGTTCCAAAGTTTAGGAAGTCTCTGGGACAAGAATCTATCCCTCCAGCATGTCCTGTTTATTGTGGTGACATGGTTTAGTTCCCTAGAGTGTCTAGTTCTGAGGGATTGGGATTTCTTTAGGTGTAGCATGTCCAACAGCTCTGGGTTTGACATAGCTTTATATGTTAGGCAGAGATCTCCTTGGAGTAAGTGATATGCTACAGAGTAAAGCTGGAGTTTTTTGAGACTGTCAGTGTAGGACATCTGTTTGAGGCCAGTAATCATCTTTGTCAGGTATTTCTGTGGCCTTTCCAGCTGCTGCTGACGTCTTGCAAAGTACATTCCAAAAGGGGCATTGTACTCTATAATGGGTCTAATGAGTGTCGAGTAGAGGGGAACAATGACCTCTTTTTTCCTAGATGAAAACCCTTTTGTGATGAGGTGTGCCACGTAGAAGGATTTCCTGACTACTGTAGCGATGTGATTATCAAAGGAGAGACTACTGTCCACCTGGGTCCCCAGGTTTCTTATCACACATTTAGCGTTAAGTAGACTGCCGCCTATGTGGTAGTTCATGGGTACAGAGTTTTTACCAAAGGGGATGATGATGCACTTTTTGGCATTGAGCTTGGGCCATGGCTCTGACACCAGGCATCTGTCTCAGTAAGGCCCTTCTGCAGGATGTCCACATCATTTGGGGACTCAACTATGGCTCCTAGTTTGCATTCATCTGCTTACTTCATTAGCCAAAGGCCTTCTGTGTTAGCCTGTACTTCACAGAAGTGGATACCAAACAGGAGAGGTCCAAGGACTGAACCCTGTGGTACTCCACTTGTCACTGGTTTGAAGTCAGATTTGGAGTCTGCAACTTTTGCAGTATGGGTTCTTTCAGTGAGCCAATTGGCAACCCATCTTGTGACATAGGG
This sequence comes from Protopterus annectens, assembly GCF_019279795.1. Taxonomy (NCBI): domain Eukaryota; kingdom Metazoa; phylum Chordata; order Ceratodontiformes; family Protopteridae; genus Protopterus; species Protopterus annectens. Next base: position 497,960,768 of record NC_056749.1, on the reverse strand, counting down.
ATTTATACCTAGTTTAGTGAGTTTAACTATAATTCCAGAATGGGGGATGGTGTCGAAAGCATTGACGACGTCAAGATAGACTGTGTGAACTACCTTACCCTCGTCTACAGCTTTGGTGACTGCCTCAAAGAAGTCGATCAGGTTCAGGAGGCATGATCTGCCTTTCACAAACCTGAACTGGGTGGAGTAAAGAGTTTGGAGGATACCAAAGTTTTTGTTTATGGGTTCCATGATGATACGTTCCATGGCCTTACAAACCAGGCTCATCAGGCTAATAGGGCGATAGTTCCCGGGATCAGTGGTGGCTCCCCCTTTGCGGAGTGGGATAACTGTTGCTGTGCACCATTCAGTGGGCATAAAGCCTGATTTGAGACTATGACTGAACACGGTGCTTAGTTGGGGAGCCAGTTCATTATGAAATTTGTGTAAAACGCAGACTGGGATGTTGTCCGGTCCATGGATGCTGTATTTTTGGCTTTAGAGAGTGCAGCTTTTACCTGCGTAGTTGTAATTACAGGGACTCTGCATTCTTCCTGTATAGATATGGGCCCTTTAGGGAGTGGGGGGGGGGGTAAAGTTAGCACTGAACCTTGGTAATATCAGTTGGTTCTGTAATTTTCATGCCTTTGTGCTGTAACTCAGAGCACATCTGGTTGTTGCCATTGAGATCCTTCACATAGCTATAAAATGCTTTGTGGTTGTCCCTAGAATCAGTGGCAATTTTGTTTTCGTAGCTAGTTTTGGAGAATCTTATAAGGGATCTCAGCTTCTTACTGTGGCTGACCAGGGAAATCCTCCACTCATGGGATTTTACTCTCTTTTGCAACAGTTTCTTCCTTCTGTTGTAGAGTTTGTTTATGGTAGGGGACCACCAGATTGGCTTCCTTCTTCAGAAGGATAGCATCCTGGTTCTGTTTGGGATAGCACAATCCATGCACTCATGCAAGTGCTTATAGAGTGCATCTGTGAAGGATTCAGCAGTCGTAACTGTATTGTCCATCTGCATAGATGTCATGAAGTTCACCACTTCTGTCTTAAGAAGCATGAAGTTGGCTTTGGAGAAATTTTTTACCGTGATTTCCTTAATGGGGGGTGGGGGCAGGATGTGGATATCTAGGGTGATTAGCTTATGGTCAGATCTGACCAATGAGGAGTTGACTTCAGGTGTGGAACACCAGTCACTCATGTTGGTAATGACTAGGTCTAGGATATTACTGACCCTGGTGGGGGTGTGAATAAGTTGATCCAGGGCATTGGAATTTATGAATTCCAGAAAGCGCTGTGCAAAGGAGTTGGCACATGAGTAGTTTTCCCAGTTAATGGTGGGGTAGTTGAAATCGCCCATTATTAGGGTGTTTGGTTGAACCCTAATATTTTCCAGTATATCAAGAAAAGAGGAGTGGTAATCCTAGGGCATGGTGGGGGATTTGTAGCAAGCTACAATTTGGATTGCAGTTTTACCCAGAGTTAGTTGCACTTGGATAACCTTGGATGCATTATGCTGAACAACTAGCCTGGAGTTGCGGATATCCTTAATGAATATGGACACACCTCTGCTTTGGTGTTCCGGTCCAGCTTAGGTGGCCGAAAAGTGTGGTATGAGTTATAGCCTGCTAATGCAGGTGTTCTCTCTGGAGCCTTGAACCATGTCTCAGTCACTGCACAGACACTGATGTTCTTCATTTTAAGGAGTTCCTTGAGGGAGTGCATTTTGAGGTTTAGACTTCTAGCATTGAGTAGCATTACCCTCAGTTTTTGCTTACCTGTTCCTGTTATGGTGGTGAATTTGTCATTTGAACCTTGCCTAAAAAAGGCACTATAGGGGCAGAAAGAGCCTTAGCCAGTATCCGGAATCCCAGGGGTGACAGGTGGAGGCCATCTCTGGCAAAGCATTGTGGTCTGTTGACCATGTTGTCCCAGGCAGATATATACTGGATCCCCTTAGAATGACACCAGAAGCTTAGCCAATTGTTGAAGTCAATCATTTTGTCCTTGTACTCAGATATCATTCTGGGCGATGGCAGGATGCTACTCAGGGCTAGGGTCATACCTGCCTGGGCTACAAGATTGTAGAGCTCTTCCATGTCTGTTTTCATGTAGTCCAGGGAGGTACATCTCAGGTCATTCACACCAACATGGACAATGACAGAGTCATATTTGTACTTGTTGTGGGGTGACCTGAGTGCATGGATTATGTGGCGGATCCTGGCACCTGACAGCCAGCTGACCGTAACCTTCTCCTTATTTAGCCAGGTGAGTGGGACATCAGTGTACCTGACTATAGAGTCACCTATGACTAGTGTGTTGGGTACGTTGTTTTTTTTGCCTTATGGGCTGTGGTTGAGTGGCACACTGAGTCTGTGGGCTATGTGTCATTTGGGTTGTGTTGGGGGGTGAGGTTGCTTGTGTTTCTGCTTTGGAGGTCTCTGTTGCTTGAGCAAATTATTACTGAGAGCCTCCGTGAATGTTTTTGTGTTTTTATGTGTGGATTTTGGTGGTTTAGGTTTAGTGAGACTATGTGATGAGTGTGGTGTGGTGCAAGTGTTTACCTTCTCCTCTTGAATGTCAAGTTCAGTCTTGGTTGGAGAGAGCTTTACCTCCAGTTTTGGCTAGATAAGTGCATCTCTCACAGGTTGTGGTGTTTGGTGGTAGGAGGAGAGGGTTCCCTGTGTACATGAGGCAATTGCTACATTGCCCCAAGATGCCCAGATTTATCAGATAGACAGGAGAGAACACTGGGAACTGACCCTTGGACATGCCTGAATAAAAAACTACTTTCCTCTAGACAAGTGAGGAAAGTGAGTACAACAGCTGCTTTTCTCTAAGTAAGTGAGGAAAGTAAGTACAAAAACTGTTGTACTCTAGGTAAAGAGGAAGGTTGAGTGCTGTAGCTGTAGTAATTTGCAGCTTATTTAGTGCTAACAACAAGTGCTGAGCATGAATAAGCAAATTCAAGTGCTAAAACTAAGACTCTGTACCTGGATCTTGTGGTAGATAGGCCACCTAGTGCTTATCACTCCCACTGATAAGCTAGAATGCTTTCCTCCACAGTTTCTGTTTTCAAGAGCAGACTTGCAGTTGGAAGGAGATCTGCCCACATAGTGGAATAGTGTAAAGGGTGCACACTACAAAGGTAGCTAAGTTATGAAAGGAGTCAGTGGTCCAGTCCCAGAATTATCTCATGTCAAGCTTTTCTTTTAGAGACCTGTCTTGAGTAGCCTCGCAAATCTTCAGTTTCATTGCTTCTAACAATAAGTCCCAAAGGTGGAGACAGGTAGGTTAATGTACTCGAGTTCATTCCTGTAAATAGTTGCAAGGTATTATAATGTTACTGAATAGAATCAGGGTCATATATTGTGCAAGCTAATCCACTCAAGTAAATTGTAATAGCTTCTAAAAAAATGGGATATGGAAGTGGAAGAACTCATTACTAATGAGAATCTGTGCTGCTACTTGTCAATTAGCAACAGATGTCAATGTCACCATACACTGTAGGGGCAAACATGATGGCATTTTATCCTCGGCTAATACCAGTAATGGAGACTGATGATATAAACCATCAGGCTACATGGACCATGCACCAACAATGTTACACATCAGAAGGGCAAAAATACATCATCAGTATGCAATGAAAGTGATACATTCGAGATTGTGGTAGCACAAATGATGATGTCACTGAAAGGGCACTTCTGTTCATCACATTCTTTTCTGTACAATCTGGTGACTTTTCAGTAAGGAAGGACATGGAATGACTAGATAATTGTCCCTAGCCATTATAAGTCGGAAAGATGCACAAGCTATACAACAGGTGCTCATTCACCTAACTGCTCAGGATGGTTATTCAGGTTTAGGAATTCACATTTGTTGGGACATACTGTTGAGAAGTACATTCACTATCATGATTTGTTTGTGTCTTTCGGCTTTTTCCTGGCTAGGTGTCACCACAGCGGAACTCCGGTACGCTAATGATTGGCAGAAGATTTTCACTTACCGAGTTGCCAGCTCTGACACACAACCTTCAACGAAGGAACACCCATTCACACGTCTCCACAAAGAAGATGCTCTAGCTGAGAATTGAACCGAACAGCGGCATACTGTGAGGTGCAAAGCTACCGCAGCACCACCACCGCAGTCGACAGTACAATAAACCCCACAGATGGGCTGGGTTGTGTTTGAGAATAGAAAGGGGTCATTGCGTAATGATAGCAAATATGTTCCATAAGGTCTGCACTTCTAAACACACATGTGAAGGCTCCCTCTCTTCATTACTTAACAGTGAACAGGCCTTATATAGAAAATTTTGTGTATGGTTGCAAAGAGAATTAACACATCATACCAGAAAATGTCATAAAAGGTAACTGACTGATAGTCAAGAAACTTGCAAATGAATTTGGAAATGCAATGTAGTAAATGGAAAACATCAAGCCAGCAATTATGTTTATTTCTGTCTGTCTAGCAAAATTAACTAACTGCGTAAACAAATGAGCATAGTGTATACCAACTGTGTGTGTGTGTGTGTGTGTGTGTGTGTGTGTGTATATGTGTGTGTGTGTATATATATATATATATATATATATATATATATATATATACATACACACACATATATATATATATATATATACACATATATATACATATATACACGCAAATACACAGACATGCACAAAAGAATATCTAAGACAAGGAAATCATTCCTGGAGCCAGATATTACAATATCTATGCATTGCATCATAGATTATCATACAGAACTTTCCCAGAAGTTTACAGCAATTAAGAGAAGACGTAATAATCTTATGCTAAGTCATTTCACCAACACCCACACCCATGCCATGTAACAATCCATTTCATGATAAGCAGAGTTTGAAGTAACTTGAGAAAGAAATGGCTATTTCACTCCATTCTTAGCCCTTTCCAGAATCAAGACTTTTAAGCAGTTGCAGTTTGATAAGCTGCACTTAAAAAAAATGACAGGTTTCAATCAACTGTGGTTGAATATAAACTGTCCAACCATAGTGGATTCTCACAAATCTCCTACTACCTATGCCAAGTATTAAAATAATGCAAAAACAATAAAAGCATCAAAAATAAAAAAATAAAAATAAATGAAAAGAAGGAAGAATGGAAGGCAATAACTACAAACATGGTGGTCTCTATTGGTTTGTTTGTGTTTTTCGGCTTTTCCCGGTTAGGGGTCGCCACAGCAGAACTCCGGTCCACTAATGATTGGTAGTTGAGTTTTACATGCTGAGTTACCAATCTAATATGCCTGATAATGAATAATTAGCTTTACCTGCATCATCTCCCTTAAATACATGTGTATGTCAATCTAGATGGAACATATAATTGGACATAACACCCCAAAACATAGTCTCATAAACTTGGATGGGGGGGGTGTAAAGCTGATGTACCTCTTCAAACCAACTGTTGGTTTTAAATGCAATGACAATTTCCAGACATGAATTCTTTCATATAGCCCCAAATCGACGGTCTGGATAGTGGTGAATATGTCTCTGAATGTTCATTAGTTTAATACAAGAATCATTGCAAAGGCTGATAACTCTTCTCTGACCCATTCTGATGGATGTAATTGACAGCTCTTACTGAGTCAAGGAACAGATGCTGGGGACGTCCATCTTGCTGATACAGTGGAGAAGTATTTATCTAGTCTGTTGATCTACTGGATCCAAGATGAAGGTTACAATGTCAGGGTATATGCATGGTAGAAACAGCTGAATAGCCAATGGGCAGTTCCTGTCCTTGTTATGCAAAGCTGGAGTCAGTTAGCATGCAAACGGTCCAGTGATGACTAAAAGAACAGAGTATATGTAAGGAATCATATTAAAGTGGCTGGTAAGTGGATGTCATAGTGCAAGGCATTGTCCTCTCAATGGAATTCAAAACTGGCAAAAGTCCAATCTGTACATAAATAGTCAAAAAGACCCAGTCAAAACCTAAAAACATGTACTGAAATATTAGCAAGTCTCTTTTTTATCAACATCTCATGGGATGCATGCCAATTTCACATAAAAATAATGTTTCAGTAAAGTAACTCATGCATGTGCAAACAGCACAGAAGTCTTGAGTAAAGTACACAGGCCAACAAGCAAAGCTTTAATACAATATAACAAGTGAAATGTCACACAGGCAGTGTACTAAGACAATTCTATGATGTATAATATATATAAATGGAAAAAATGTTAATATGCTTTATTTGCTATTAATATGTTTGCCTATGTCTTAAGTGATAATTTAATAAAGGTGTTTATAAAAATATATTTTGTCTGGGTTATAACACAACCCAAATACATTTATAGGTTTTCAACAATGTTCTGAGCAGGGTGCATTGTGAGTTCGACCTCTCACTTCCCCATCTAGAAATGTACAGATGGAAAGCTAAGTTCAAAAGGAAGGTTTTGTAATCAGCAGAAAAGACTATGGTTGTTCGTCCGTTTGCAGAAATTGGGTGCAGTCAGCTGTTATTTGGATTTACAAGTAGGATTCTGGGGAAATTAATTTATGTACATCTGTCTAAACATGGATAACATTTACTGAGATTTAAACTCAGCAAAAACAAAGTACTTTGCATGTATAACACGTAAGCAATGACTGACAAGTTTAACAAGCTGCAAACTGACAATACCACAGCTGGGTTCTGATGTGAATTCTACCTGGCATTTTGTGACAAGATGTCCTTCAGTCATTTGAAAAGTAAGTGATGATTTTTTTTTCAGCACAGTGTTATTGCTCTACCAGTTCATTTGTCATTGTTCTGGCTGCTGTTAGCAGATCGGTAACTTGCATGGATTTTATGATGCATGGTACAATTTACTTACCTTAATTAGTGTTGATTGCAAGTCACTTATTGACAAAAATAGCTTAAAGCCTGTTTTACCCAGTTGGAATTCAGTTAAGTGATTTTCCACATTTACATAAATTATAAACATAAAAGCCTTTTTTCTTCTTCTTTTTTTCTTTGACTTTCCCTGAACATCGTTTTTGCTATAGTTTATAGTTCATCGTATGTTATTTCAGAATTACTGCACAGGTGTCATGATGAGAAAATAGTGTGTAATGGTAAGTAAAGGAGCAGCTTAATGTGAAGTACAGCCATAATTATGTGAGTGCCCTATATGTGACAGTGATGAACACTAAATGTTTTATTTTAATAGATTTTGAAACTACTTGGTGCTTTAGTTCAGAAATATTAATGTGCAGCATTGCAGACATACAACTGCAATGTTTTGATGGAGTGTAACATGTTCTGAAACACAGAAACCAAAGTCTACAGTTGGTTTAAAAGAGCAGAGAGTAAATTAAAATGTATGTCATTAACTTTATTTGGGGGAATCACATAGGTAATCAACAGCGGACAGTGACTTTTGAAATTCGGTGTTACTCGGGGTACACGTCTGACTAAAGTGAACCCGATATTTTCCTGCTACTTACAAAGTTATAGCTAGGTCATCTTCACGCACAATCTGGAAAAATGGATGGGAAATCGCACATTCAATACTAGGATTGTGCTCATGTCCTTATGAACAGAGGCAGTCTGTAAAAATAGTCAAAACCTCACTTGCTGACCCTTGTTATATTTGGATAATTGGGTAAAACTGGCTAGGATAACCTACTAATCTCCTATGAACCTATGAATCTGGCAGTCTGAGCAGTTCCCCAGACTGGCACCCTCTTCAAACCAAACTTGAAGATCAAAAAAAAAAAAAAAAAAAAAAGTTTTCCAATTCAACCTGGAACTGTTGCAATCTCTTTGTTGAGGTTATAGCTGTAGCAAGCTGTGATTATTAACACAGTGAGCTCCATGAATGCATGCAGGTTATAGCTGTAGCAAGCTGTGATTATTAACAGAGTGAGCTCCATGAATGCATGCAGGTTATAGCTGTAGCAAGCTGTGATTATTAACACAGTGAGCTCCATGAATGCATGCAGGTTATAGCTGTAGCAAGCTATGATTATTAACAGAGTGAGCTCCATGAATGCATGCAGGTTATAACTGTAGCAAGCTGTGATTATTAACACAGTGAGCTCCATGAATGCATGCAGGTTATAGCTGTAGCAAGCTATGATTATTAGCACAGTGAGCTCCATGAATGCATGCAGGTTATAGCTGTAGCAAGCTGTGATTATTAACACAGTGAGCTCCATGAATGCATGCAGGTTATAGCTGTAGCAAGCTGTGATTATTAACACAGTGAGCTCCATGAATGCATGCAGGTTATAGCTGTAGCAAGCTGTGATTATTAACACAGTGAGCTCCATGAATGCATGCAGGTTATAGCTGTAGCAAGCTGTGATTATTAACACAGTGAGCTCCATGAATGCATGCAGGTTATAGCTGTAGCAAGCTGTGATTATTAACACAGTGAGCTCCATGAATGCATGCAGGTTATAGCTGTAGCAAGCTGTGATTATTAACACAGTGAGCTCCATGAATGCATGCAGGTTATAGCTGTAGCAAGCTGTGATTATTAACACAGTGAGCTCCATGAATGCATGCAGGTTATAGCTGTAGCAAGTTATGATTATTAACACAGTGAGCTCCATGAATGCATGCAGGTTATAGCTGTAGCAAGCTGTGATTATTAACACAGTGAGCTCCATGAATGCATGCAGGTTATAGCTGTAGCAAGCTATGATCATTAACACAGTGAGCTCCATGAATGCAGCATGGACATTTATTAAAGAAGCTGAGATATCACCTACTGTTTCTATGAATGGCAGTACTGTACCTGTGCCCCATTAGAGCTGTCAGTTGTACCACTAACAGCTTACACCTGGAGCAGGTACCCCTCCTCTTAACCTTGACTGAGTTACCAATCTGCATACTTTATTAATGCCTGTTGGGCAAATATCAGTATTTCCTGCATAATCACCTTGCAAAACCAATAAAAAAGTAATGTAATGACCATAGGGTACCCCTTCACAGCATGTGTAGTTATGCACTAACTTTGCAAAGGTCAGTCTGAACCTGTCTCTCCTAGGCTCCCAAATATTGGCTAAAGCTTTATCCACCCCCTTAGGGTCTTTTTAGGCAATACCAAAATGACAAACCTACTGATATAGTAAATAAAATGCAAAGAAACTTAAAAGTGTTACTGTTCAATGCTAGGAGACTAGACAAAAAAACTCCAAGACCTACAAGTTCTCCTCACTCTGGAGAATATAGACATCTGTGCTTTTACCAAGACATGGTTTAAATCCACAGAAAATAACATGGCAATGCAAGCCTTCAGTGCCTTGCACACATTTAGACCATCAGCTGCACAGACAAAGACAAAAGGTGGAGGAGTCTCAGTCTGTATTAACAACAAGCATAGCTCTGTGTTGATTAAACAGGAGAATGCCCTAGTATTTATTCATATGCAAATCACCACAGACAAAGTCCCATACCATATCCTTCCAAGCTATAGGTCAACCTCTATGTCCCTAGAATCCCATAGCTCTTCCCTACTAGAGACACTCACCATTAAAACCAAATACCCTGTTCATGGGAAACTACCTGTTTCTAGACAGACTGAGAAACATACACCATCTCATACTCACAGGCACAATGATTCCTGGACTTTAACACAAATACCCTTGACCAGATAGTGCACACACCCACCAGAGGTTCAAATATACTAGAAATGGTACTCACAAATAAGAATGTCCTCACTGTTGAGGTCAGACCACAAAGATGTCTGCTTTGAAATAGAAATCAAGCCTGTAACAGTTAGGAACTATTCCAAAGCAATCTGCATCCTATTGGGTGATAGCTTATCAAAATTAATTGCCCCAATCAACCCAGAGTTAACTGCAACCTATGCATAATTGTTCACAGAGACCCTGTACACCCATATAAATGGCTGTATAGAGGCTGCTGTACCTACCAGAAGTAAACCCAAAACAAACTCTAAAAACAAACCACATTGGTAGAATCTCGGCCTTAATAATATATATAACAATAGGAAAAAAGTCATGGTCAAAATCAGGAAGAACAACTACAACAGTGATAAGACCTCTCTTAATAAACTAAGCAGGAAACTAAGAGGATTAATTAAGGCCAATTATGTGGTAAAGGTAGCCTCATAGGCTGAAGATGACCACAAGGCCTTCTACAGCTATGGCTGAAACCTCAAAGGCAGCACAGAGGCCAGTGTGGTAAACTGGTGGTCAATGGTGCCACCTTCAATGAGCACAGTGACATCAGAGGCCAGTGTGCTAAACTGGTGGTCAATGGTGCCACCTTCAATGAGCACAACGACATCAGAGGCCAGTGTGCTAAACTGGTGGTCAATGGTGCCACCTTCAATGAGCACAGCGACATCAGAGGCCAGTGTGCTAAACTGGTGGTCAATGGTGCCACCTTCAATGAGCACAGTGACATCAGAGGCCAGTGTGCTAAACTGGTGGTCAATGGTGCCACCTTCAATGAGCACAGCGACATGACAAATTCAGTTCAAACTTCACTCCCACTCCCACTCCTTCTACATCCCCCAGGAAAAACCTATTAGCATGACCCTCCAAAATATTATCAGGGAGAGGGTCCTAGCGGTGCTTGCTAAGGCCAAAAAAATAGCTCAGTGGACCCTGACAATATCCAAGGATGCTTCCTATAACTTGAAACATGATTGATCAGAACCACTTGAACACTTTCCAACTATAGCTTAAAAGCAAGCTTTGTACCATGTGAATGGAGGATTGCAATGGTTATCCCACTTCACAAGGGGGGGATCATCAACCAACATGGAAACTCTACACACTGTCAACAGACTGATCACATCAATCTTCTCCTCTGCTTTCATTATGACTTCCTTCCCTCCTCTGCTTTCATTATGACTTCCTTCCCTCCATTTTTAATACGTGTTACCTTAAATCATTCAAAGTCCTGCCATTAGCATAACACACTTGGTTAATCCTCCAAAAATAAGCAATCCTTATTTATTCTGTTCCATCCTGCTCTAAAATATCTATTTGGTCAGCAGTCTTCTGTCTTAACCTGTACTATTACAGCTGCATGGCCACATACACTGTACCACACTCTCCTCAACTTTACATTATTATGAAAGTTCACTAACACTATCTTACTATTATAAAGCACTATGGCGCTAAACTATTTATCTAAACACTCATTCAGATCTTTTAATGATACTTCATATCACAGTGTTGCATGTATCACATTTATAATATCATTGTATGCCAACTATTAATAAGTATCTTGTCAGTGTTTTATTTTCTCAGAGGTATATACTCAATCAATTTTTTCTCATTATTGTATATTCAAATGATTCATCACACTTTGCATGTATGTTACTTTCTCTCTGTATCTTGTGTAAGTTTTCTCCCTGGATCTCTGCTAAACAGGAGTTTTCCACCCATCTGAACTTTTCCAGTCAATAAAAGCAATAAATGAATAAAAGAAATTTGTTTACTACATTAAGCTACAAACTCGATAAAAAAATATCCTGTTTTATAATTCATTTTGGAAAATATGTGGTAGAAAAGGTCAATTTTTAAGACTGGAAAAATAGCAGCAAGTTTGTTGAAAAAAATGTTTGTTCTTAGGGGTCATGAGAAAAATATACAAATAAGCTATGTGCTGTTGCTTTTGAAAGGAAAAGAGCTGATATATAGTAAAGTCTGAACATGCCTCTGAAGTATTAAAATAAAAATACAAGTCAAAATTCTAGCAGGAAAAGCTTAGAATTGATAACAGAAATGTTGTTTTTAAACTAGAAGGTGTAGCTCCCAATATTTTCTCTGAAACACGGTACTTTTAAAGTAACTTCAATGTAACAAAAAAGAGCTGTGTTTACATTGTTAAAACATTGCAGCCACCAGTTAATAGATCAAAGCTGTTGATATGAATAAAATATAATGAAATTACGATATTATTTTTAAACCATTTCACTTTGAGAAGTTAGTTGATACTGCTGGTATTTTAGTCACTTCTCTTAAGAGAAGCTTTGAATGATAAATTCATAGCCAGACAGTGTTCATATACAGAATCAGATATACAGTCACAAACACATATGTACACATCTAATACTATGCAGTATTATAGCAGTGATAGCTCACATAGCTGTGTGGATTTACAGGCTTACGAAATTTCACATGAGAATATCATACACAGACAATATCTAATGCTATGCCAGGGAATCTAGGCTGGTTAAATTACCACTGGCTCTAAGGAGTAAAATTAAAGAGAAGTTAAAGCAATTGAAAAACTGAGGCATCATTACGCAGAAGTTAGAGCAAACAATGTGTGCATGGTACACTACAGTAAAGCAAGATGTAGTGATTATAGAGAGCATTACCCATTGTTTATAGTTGTAGTAGTCACCTCAGTAATAACAAATGCTTGGTGATTTTCAGTACTAGATGTGAGCCAGGGTTCCTGCTCAAAGACAGATGAAGCAAGTTCCAGATTGTATACATTTACTATACTATTAGGAAGGCATAGATTCCATAGACTTCTGATTGGCATTTATCTGTGCCAGTAGTGCTCCAGGTAACTGAAGGCTTTCATCATACTGTAAACAGAATTACTTATACATCAGTATGAAGTCAAACAAGAAACTGATGAAGTTGCTGAAAAGAAAACATTATAGTTAAGAACAAATGTAGAATAAAAAGAACAGATGAGGGGTACGTGTCATATTCTGTCAGACGGATTATAATCTGATGCAAGTAAAAGTCAGAGTAATACTGCAAATGCAAGAACACAAGCAGGAACTAAACAAGATTCTAGGAATAATGTTGGATTTTACAAAGCTTATACTGTATCTGTCTGGACACCTATGCCTCTGAAATGTTTGGGAGATCAAGATGTAGAAGGGGATATGAACATGAACTGTTTAGGTAGATAGAGCTGTGCAAAATTTAAAATACCTTGGCATGAATCAATCAGTTGTGTTAGAATAGATGCTATCTAGAGTAATACATGCATTGCAATCTTAAAACAGATCAGTTGTCTGTGGGATGACAACATTTACAGATGCAAGAAATAAAAACGTGAAATACAAAAAGAGCTATTTGCAGGCATGCATGGATGTTCAAAAGCCCATGATCATGTCTACAGTAGATAACTTCAGGTAAAAACAGCCCACAAAATCTTGCAAACATTCATAAATTCTTTGTATATGACACCTCTAAGATTACAGATAATGCAGCATAATCTACAGAGGTTCAACCAATAATTCAACTATATATATATATATATATATATATATATATATATATATATATATATATATATATATATATATATATATAGTTATAACAGAAGAAATAGTAAATACATTAATGCTTACTTTGAAAAGTGGTTACTGAAATGTTGTATTACAAGGTTGTCTTAAGCAAATATCTTAACGAAGGAAATAACATCAGCCTTTTTTTTTACTTCAAGGAAGAAATACGTTGCGTCTTGGGATAAATTTTCAAAAATTACAGAAGAAGAGTTCCTAGTCAATAAAAGAGACGATGCTTGGAGGAGAGAGCAGTCACATTTAGTAATAATAAGGTACACATAATGCAAAGGAGGTTAGTTCAGAACATATAGTGCAATGGTGCCATTGCATTTCATATCATAGCAAAAATCAAAAAGCTATCGGGTACCAGCTCATTCATGGAGTGAGATCAGCAGGGATTTGTCACAATATAATGAAGCCACTTTAATTTTCATGAAATAAATAAAACTGCCAGAAACACTGTGCAAGTGGGACTACTGTGGACAAATCATTATCCTTGATACAAGGACAACTGGCATTAACATCTATCATGATGAATAATCAGACATTCAAAACATCTATTAAACAGTCAGGAGTCAAGCTGATGATGTCCAGTGCAGACAATCTAGAACTACACAAACTATGTAGAATCTTATTAAAAAATGCAGCAGAAAAACTTTATTAGCATCTTGTTGTTCTAGAGTAAAGGAATATTCCTTTGTATGGACTCAGTCTCATACCATTATAAGAACTTAACTAAATTATAAACAGGCAGAAGTTCAAAAAGCAAATTACCTGCTCCAACTACATTAATAATGCATAGGAATTAGGTCAGAGTAAAGACAACGCAGAACAAAAAAATCAAGAGAGACAAAAATACTATTATAAAATGGGGAAGATTATCAGATCTACAATATGGAGATAAAAATACAAATGCCATGTTAAAAGTCCACTTCTTGGAGCTAAAACAGTTAGTGAAGCAGCTGAATGAAGATCCTATATTGTTCTCAAGGAAGACAGGAAGGTGTAATAAAGTAATCATAGACATCTTCATAAAACATCTACATTAATCTTAAAGATCCAGAAAAATGAGTGGCCAATATTGTCATAACCAAAACTGATGCAACATGGCAAAGAATAAGAGAAGTGTGACAACTAAAAGCAGTAGAGAGTTGAATTTCCAGTAACAGTTGCGGTGCGCAAGTACTGTACCAAAACAGAAGATATCCAGAGACATCAGTTTCATTAAATATTCCAGATTCACGACAGCACTGAATAAACCAGACTAATATATTTGCTTTTCAAGAGCTAATCATGATAAAAAGATTGAAAAGTTTAATTTATAAGCATGACTGTTGAACATGCAGAACTATTTTACTTGCTGCAAAACGCCCATGATAAACTTATTATAAGGTGTAAAGTAATTTATAATGTCTAATAAATGGCCACCTTTCAGGAGTTCAAGACACATTACTATGAGTGCCGATATTAAAACAATAAATAAAGTGCAAGTCTAAGAAAAAACAGTGAATTCCAAAACTCAGTTATACCTTTAAAGCTTTGTTGTGACTGGGGGGCTGTGCCCTGTATCCTTCTAATCTTGGGATCCTGTTTCCTATACCCTGCTGCTTATATATGCTTACTCTGTGTCTGCTATAAATTAGTATAGAGAAAAAACTTCAAGACACTATAATCAAACATAGCATGTATTACCACTCCACCCACAATAGTAGGTATAGTTTCATATTTCCAAATAATGTAATTATGGTCCTAAGAATTTCAACAGATAACTCCCGTAGATGTATATAAGAGATCTAGATTATATAACTCAAAAGACACCAAACACTGGCATTTAGTAATCACCCAGAACAAATTATTAAAGTCTTAAACAACAGAAACAGTGATACATAATTCATCTTCTGTCCTTAGACACTAAATGGGCAGTTATAATCAACATATTGCTACTGTGGTTGAATATGACTTGTCAATGATAGTACTCCATTCACAATATGTTACAAACTATGGGAGACATGATACTAAGATTTATACATCTCGGCCATAATCATCAACTTAATTGTGTCGAGAGACAAGTCTTTAGGCTTTTCCCGGTTAGGGGTCACCACAGCGGAACTCCCATCCGCTAATGATTGGAAGTGGATTTTTATGGTGCCGAGTTGCCAGCCCGACACCCAACCTTCAAAGAAGGCACGTCCATTCACTCACGCACCTATCTGCATGTCTTTAACATCACTCAACCATAGGGAGGACATTCAGACTCCACACAGAAGGTGCTCCAGCTGAGAATCGAACAGGAGAACCTCTTGCTTGTGAGGCAACAATGCTAACCGCTGCACCACCGCGGCCTGTTATCAACTTAATTGTGTTACCATGTAGAAAAGTAGATGGATATCAGTGTTGACTAGGACTAATTTCTTACTCATAATCATCTTCACAATAATGATTCCATGACTTCTGATTTAATTTTCAAAATCTGTAAACATTTATTTCATTGAAGAATGTATTGGGAGATGAGCATTAACATTATCAGCACCATTACTTTACTTCTTGGTCTATTTCTCAGTGAATGTTTGTTTACTGTTCAGATTTATTTGCCAAATGATAATGGTTTAGGGTAGAAAATGTTGAGCTAATAAGCATGCATGTATTTAATTAATTATTCTGTGTGTGTGTGTGTGTGTGTGTGTGTGTGTATATATATATATATATATATATATATATATATATATATACACATTTTTTTTGTTTTTGTTTTTGTTCTTGTTCATGTAACTGCATGTTTGTACATAGGTTCATAGGTAGGTACTAGGCTATCTGCCTGAAGGCATTTATAAGCCTAGCTTTCGCCACCCTCTTAGATTAGTTCCATGTGCTTCTATCCAGCAGGGCCACTGAAGTGATCCCCGGGGTAAATTTTCCGTTTCCCATCCACTCGTCAAGGTTTGTTTTGAAGAGTGTTAGTGAGGAGCTCTGCCTAATGTAGATTGGAATCTTGTTCCAAAGCATGGGAAGTCTCTTGGATAGGAATCTATCCCTCCAGCATGTCCTATTTATTGTTGTGGTGAGGTTTAGATCCCTAGACTGTGTGGCTTGAGGGGCCACATTAAACAATGATTGTAACATCTTGTGGGTGCAAATTCAATTTTACATTTTATTAAATTTAGTTTGCATTCATGAAACATTGTCATTCTTTATTATTTAAAAAAAATGTATATATATATATATATATATATATATATATATATATACACACACACACACACACACACACACACACACACACACACACACACACACACACACACATAGTTGTTTCCCTGCTGTTTGTTGTTTCAAGTTGGCCCAGATCACAAACTTCCAAATTCTACACAACTTTTCATTATATAGTCTCCCACAATTACAAAGTGGAACAGCTTAAGAGGACCACTTAAATTATTACATAAGTACATATTAATGAAGAGAAGCCCCCCCCCAACCCAAGTACTAATATGGTATCACCCAGGTATTGCAGTCTGGGGAATTTGATAGTTTATTTTAGGTGAAAACAAGTATTTCATTTTTCAGACAAACATGACTTGAAGTAACCCTATGAAAGTCAATTAATGTGGTGGACACATGGAGCCTTGCCCTGCATATCATTATGTTTGTTTCAGTTTATAATGTACTTTTTCAGTGTGTTATGTTTGTCACTTTTTTCAGCACTCATGGTTTTCTTTTCAGACATTTTTGATATATCTATATCTATTCAGTGCAATATTTTAAAGCATAGCCCACACGGGATGTGCTGTGAAACACCAACAATGAAATAATGTTATATGAATGACTGACTAGACAATAAGAAAACTAAGAAATCACAAAACCAGTACATTTTAGTTTTTAAAATCCCAAAAGCCAACCAAAATGCATTGTTATTCTAAAGCTGTGTTTACTTCATGACTCTGACTAAAGAATCTAAAGAGACAACAAAGTGTAAAACTTAACTTTATATTAAGTACTTGTGTAATGAACCTTGTAAGTGAGCAGCCATGCACGCACTGGCACAAAGAAATTCCAATGACAGTATAGATAGAATGAATTTGTTGTTTCTAGAGCAGATTCCCATAAAATACTACATTGCCTTTTTTTTGCAAAGGAAAACACAGAGAGCCCTTTGTTTTACAACATGCAAGAAGTGCTCATCACTTGGAAAGATTTACAATTCTGCAACATGCACCTCATGCAAGCCAAGAAATGTAGATAGCTTTTAGGTGACATACATCTACCAAGTTGTACAAGAAAACTAAATCCTCCATTTATAGACCATATACAGACCAGGATGTGAATGGCATTTGCAGTGACTGTTTTTACAATAATGCATTAGTGAAAGCACATATTGTTCACTGGAAGTTATCACAAAAGGAATCTCTTTTCACCAAGGTACAGTGTCCTAAGAGTTGGTTTAAAAAAAACTTAAAAACTGTTAAAAGTATCCTTACAGAGAACAATAATTTAATTTTGAAGTTATGGATAAAAGTATGCTGTTTACTTTTATATAGCAGAATCTGGGTTCATAAAAATATAGCGAATGAAATGAAAAATATACAGAGTCCTATTAGATATACTGTTCAAATTAAGCATGTGAAGAATTAGTGTAAATACATGATTTATGTTATTTAGTTAAATATCCTGATTCATCTGATATACTTGCTGTACTATGAGACCCGTTTTGTTTGAATCATGCATGCTATCTGAATATTATATCAATAAAACCCTTATTCTTGCAGAAGCAGGAGTGAATAAGCTCCATGTTAGAAGTCATGTGATCCAGAATGTTTGTGAAATGTAAAATGTGATGCTGGCTGTGGAAGATACAAAGCTGGAGTAAGGTTTGCCTAATAATGTCCTATTCCCAGTTAGGAAACATTCTTGATGGTGAAACAGGTTTTATGGTGTGATATCATGCAGAAAAATATGCAAATGTGATGAAGAAAGAAGTTTTGCTACTACTGGAGGGGAAGAAGTTTGCTATTGTTGCTGCATAGAAGCAGAATGTGTTGGATGAAAAGCCTTCATGACAAAGTGAAATTGGGCTACAGGAGAAGCAAGAATAGCTACCAAGAGACGTATGATTTTTTAGAGAAAAAAATCTACTGCATTCCATCTTAAATAGATGGAAAGTTGTAACTGACAGATGTGCTTTTTGAAGAGTCGAACTTTTTTTGTTTACTGGAGTTATGACCAACACAAATGGAAATCAAGCAGTGGCGGCTGGTGACTTTAAATCAAGGGGGGCTGCAGGAGACAGCTGAATGGGTGGGGCCCAATGGAAAGGGGTGTGACCAACTGGAAAAGGGTGGAGCTATGCTAAAAACCACAAAAACTGGGACTTTAATATAACATGGTGCCCTGGGTGGCACTGACAAACCATCATTATAAGGGTTCAATTAAGGAAAAATGAAGTGTAGAAGAAAAACAAATATTTCAATGCATTGGCTACATGACAGCTTACTTGATATCTAGATGGAAACAAAAAGGTTACAAGGCATGAAAACAAAATTACTTTTTAAATACATTACTGGAGTGCCAGTCAAAATCAAGTATAAGAAACAGGCAGCACTTAACTCAAACCACTTCTTGCACTGCATTTCTAATTATAATTTATATTTAGCTTCACAAAAGTGCCATGTAACAGAATGAAAGTAGCAATCTCTGTGATACCCCCCACTTGTAAAAATGTTTCTTATCCAAAAAAAAACTGCTGCCTGACAACAACTATCTACTTATTTCATGGGGAAAACATGATCAAAGTAAAAAATGAACAGCAAACAAACAAGGTTAAGACAAATTGCTTAAAGGATTACTGCACAGGTTATGGAACCCACATTATAGATTGGTATTCTGTTTACTTTATGGGTAAAGCCTGCAAAGATGACTGCAAGTCTCCAACAAATGTAAAGAGCTTCTAAAAATACTGTAATCCTGTCCTTTAGTACAAATACTGTCATATGCATTTCAATACCCAAGGCTTATACGCTATCTAGTTATGTAAATATTCTCTGCTTGGCAACAACAAAAAGGGTTTCAGTGTTGGTAATTTTTTTAACAGTATGCTTATAAAAGCTTACTTGCATCTTACAGTCTCAGACAAGCTTACCTGATGGTCATTAAATCACTGATACTTTAACACAGAGAAACAGTCATTGTAATGACATGCATTTTCTGAATAAGAAGCATAAATCAACAGTATAAATATGACAGAAAACCAGAACATTATGCAAAATCAAGGACAGATAAAAAGCCACTGTAGTACTTGTGTCTACCATGTATGGTGGGATACTCTGTACACTTATACTGCATAACTGCTCCTTGCCTTGCTTGGACACATCCAGAATCACTACATGGGGGAGGGGGGTGCAACAACAAGTATGTCACAATTTGAATTATCTCTGGCTGACGGTGATGGCCTTGACACATTTGTCATACCTCTCAGCCTCAGAGCAAGAAATATGGACAAAGGCATCAACAGAAGTGGGACAAAGGCCCAAATATAAGGACAATTTTTAAATATTGCTCTTATGAACTTAGAAAGATAATAGAATCGTAGGGTCTGAAACTCAATGTCTGTCATTATTTAGTGACTTCATTCCTAAATGATTTGCCAGAAAACCACAAATTTTAGGAGGAACAAACCAAAGATAAGAAGCAAAAATCTATTCATTCTGCAAAAATCTGGACAGTTGAGAGGTATAGTTCAGCCAGGGCTGTCTGAGTTTGCCACCCTTCCCCCCTCACAAAATCATGATGGAATGGGGCCTCCCCCTGCAGCTATTCCAATGTCCTATTACTTGGCTATTTCACCCCATTTACCATAAAAACTATAACGTGCATACTGCTTTACTTCTATGATGATTTGGATTTAATTTAAAAGTTTTATTTTACACTAACAACAGACATCTGCTAAATAAAGCAATGCAGTCTCACAATGAAAATAGACTTAGCATTAAAACTTCTCTGCCCTTGAAACTCACATTCATTGAAACAGCTTTGAAACCCACATTCAAAGAAAATACATCTGGCCAAAGATTAACTTTGGGCTGTTTTCAAATCATAGGCCCCTTGCACAGGAAACGTGTATGTGTTCTTTGATACACCTTCCTGATTTATCTTAAATTATATTCCTTGTATAATACAGTGCAGCTGTTAGAGGGCATTTTATATCTAATGTTTTGAACATTTTTCCAGTAAACAATATAACAAAATGCATGCACCAATAATGACAAAACTGCCCAGTTCAGAACATTTCCATCATAAAAGTCTACTCAAACTTCTACAATCCACCAGTAGCAGTAAATATGCACAATTTCTGCAGAAGTAAAAGTCATCTAAATAATTCCACATTAAAGAGATCTGTAACTAAATGAAGAGGTTGCTGCCAGTAAACAACTTTATATTTCATTGTTTCATCTACAAATAAAGTGTCTGATGCCTTTCAGGAATAAATTGCCTATGTTACAATAAACAAAATGATAAGCTAGTAATATTGCAATAGAGAATGGATGGCAAACTGATAACAGGTTTATAGTTACTAGGTATCTCTACCAGGTTTGTCATTACTAGGTATCTCTACCAAAGAGAACATTCTTAGGACTGCATCATCTACCCCTTTTAAAAGTACAACACAGTACAGTATATCAGCAATGCATCTATATACTGTGGGAGTAGAACCCACAGCCTTCTGCATCAAAAGCAAGTATACTACCTGTTGTGCTTATTAACAAGGCAAGTAAGTTTATCATAAGCAGCACTAAACTACTCTTCAAGCTCTCAGCTCCTTGTAAAATCTACTCAGCACTCAACTGTCCACTCAGCACTCAACTGTATCTGTCAACTTTGAAGCACAAGAAATCTGGAAAAAGCCAAAATTTATTAGGGTGACAAAAGCCCAAAAACTAGGGACATATTTTAAACATTGCTTGTATAATCTTGGAAAGTTGCTAGACTAAAATGTTACATTACCACCATGCATTGCACTGCCAAACCTTGAACACAGGACCCTGTGCACTACAGTCAGAGAAACATACCACTATACCAAATCAACTGTTTCATGAAAGACCGACTGAAACTTAAATGTGAATTCAGTTCTTACCACAGCTTTCAACCTCTTAGCACAAAACACTTAGACAAAGACAATAATGGGGGAATACAGCCCCCAGACATATTCAGTGAATTCAGTTCTCACCATAGCTGTCAACCTCTTAGCACAAAAAAATCTGGACTAAGCCACTATACAGCCCCAAAAATAGGGACAATTTTCAAATATTGATCATATAAACAGAAAATTGCCAGAATAAAAGGTTTTGTGTTTCCAAGTGCTTTCTGAAGAAAATGAAGTCTGAAATTCAAATGCCTCTCATTATACCTCATTTATTAGTTTATGCCAAGTTAAGTGTTGCAACTCTGTTTATGCCTATTACAAAACTGTATAGTACAAGTTTAATTTGGAAGCAGTTATGCTAAGCTTACAATAATGTCTGAATTTATAAGACAACAAAAATTATACTGGAAAGGTAATAGCTTTCATCAGAAATAATAAATACATAAAAGAAGTTAAATAAACCATAAAAGCAAGTGCATATTGTAAAGGCTTCAGAGTTCAACCCAAAGTTAAAACAACACTCGACTGACTTGTTAGCTGTGCTCATATGTCTCAGGAAAATGTGGAACCGTTTAACCGTCATACCTAGTCTGCCATAAACAAACACAAACCACAAGCTTTTTGCATCGCCGTTCTACTATCTCAACTCTATTTATTCACAAATTTCTCCCTTTTTCTTCAGTTTCCAACTTTTTCTCCTCATCTCTCCCCACCACTTCTTCCCACATTCCCACTGTTTTGTTTGATTTTCTGTATTCTACTGCCTTCTTACTGTAAGATCAAGTTATTATACTATATAATCTGACTCAACTGAATACGTCTGCCCGTGTCCAACATGGTACGTCACCTACCCCATTCAGTTTATCTCCTTCAGTTCATGAAGAAAGGTTAGGCACACTTTCTTTTCCTTTCTTTGACTGCAAATGCAAGCTGAAAAAAATAATGTGTTTTTTTTCACTTTCAACAGCAGCAGCGCCTGAACGCTCGACCTCTTCTCTTCCTAACTCCTAAGGCAAGACAACAAGTACAGTACTGTGCTAATGATTTTGAGAAGACTACTTTTTTGAGAAGAGAGCAAGAAGCAATAAGTAGCAATCCAGACATCCATGTCACGTACGTGCCTGCGGACGTGGCAGTCCGAACCCGCTTTCTAATTTACTGCGTGGTTAAACAGCATAGATGTCTGGGTATTAATGATGCCTTTTCATTAATCCAGACTGCCTTTACAGCAGTCAGATAGTAAAATACATTCTAAAAAAATTTAAAAAAAAGCCCAGAACTCAACGAGTATGCACAGTTTGAGTTCCGGGATTATGCAGACTTGCTCAGAAGCAATACGTTATAGCACAAACAAAATATTATAATACTTTTTTTTATTATGTCAAATGTCAATACCCTTCCATCTTTTTCCTGGGAGGGCTGTAGTCCTGCAGTCCAATGGCACAAGCCACCCCTGGAATCAAGGAACCGGATCTTTGCCCTATGATAAGTTTGTCTGTTCCTATATAATGTGCTTTTCCTTTAATTTATACAGCTTTTTTCTAACTACTAAGTGATTATTCATTTCGTATTGAATAAACTCCACTTGTGCATAGAGATATTACTGTTTTATCATAGCCAAATCAGACAATTTAAACAGTGTGGCACAATCTAAACCACATTGTTTATTCCAGATGCACAATATGGCACAACACCTTATAACTTATAAGTACATAGTATACAAAATGTTAGCAATAGCATAACTGTTTACATGCAATAAATGTGGCAGTGCTAAATACTTAAAATCACACTATCGAAATGATTTATTTTTCTACAGATTATTTAACTTTATTTAAATAGCATCAGATCATGGTTAATTAAAACAATTTGACAAGACTGGGACAAATAGTCCTTAACACAATCTCATATTCATTCACATATGACAACATAACACTAAAAGGACTACAAAGAGCTATGAGGCAAATAGTCTGTCGGAGACTTGTATTCATGTATTTGTCCTAAATGTAAACCATTTGTTCCTTAAAGCTGTAATGATCTTTCTTCTTATTTTCTAATACTGTTATGACTTGAGTTGCTATTAGCTTAGTTATAACAAACACTTTGTTACTAGCTGGTGGGTTTTGCCCTTCCATTTCTTAGTGATAGACTTCTTACCGGACATAATTATTGCCTGAGTAAGTTCTTTGTCTCCTTTGTTCCAATTTCCTCTTTCAGACCCCCAAGGAAATACATAGGAGCTGATAAAGTCCCACCTTCTGTTCCTGACCTACTATATATTTCTTGTAATAGCTTTCTATAATCATCTAATCTGTGGCAGATCCAAAAAAATATGCACCCATGTCCATAGGTCCCCTATTTGACAATGACAACATACACTGGAGAAATCTGGAAACATTCCATTCAGCCTACTAGGAGTATAAAATAATTTAGGTAAACAATTCCAACAGAATATCTAAAATTTCATTACCTTGATTGCTTTCCTCCCACAATAAACTTCAACCTGCTTCCTCTCTAATGTCCTTCCCACTTTTGTCACACTTTCAATCCAATTTCTTAGACTTACCAAAATTTAATTTATATTTTATTTTAGTTTACATTTGTTGATCGAGTTAGTCCAACTGGATATATGTCCATTTTCAGTAGAGGCCCGGGAAGATAAGCTCCAAAATAAAAAATAGATTATTAAAAAATTCATTTGACAGTTACAAAAGATAACTTTTAGCACACTGATAATATGTGCTATATCTGGACTTTTTTCCAAATTTCCCCAATATAACAACGTGTCCAACCATCTTTCTGGGTAATTCAGATAATTCAGTAAGTCATAAGTCATCTACTTACAATTCCATACTGAAGCCACACAAGCCTGATCTCCTTAATTTCAAGGCAAGATGCTCTAAAATGTGAACCATAAAAGCAAGAGTGAGCAGCTGCACTGCACCCTTCAATACTACAAATACTCCACATTTACATTTATTCTACCATATTCTTCCTGATATATGTCCTATTTAACAGGTTTGTAAAACTCTCTGTAAATCGTATCTCCAATAAATAATGATAGTAATAAACAAGACCACTTTACTCTAGCAAATGCTTTTTTCAGCATCCATGCTTATAATATAACCACCTGTCATAGGTTCATAGGTTCATACTAGGCTATCTGCCCTGGGGCAGTTATAAGCCTAGCCCGATTCTGTATGGCTTACGCCACCCCTTGATTTGAGTATACTATGCCCTTTTTAAGGTTTAGTTTACTGTGCCTCTGTCTAATAGGGACACAGGAGTAATCCCTGGGACAAACCTACGATCCCCCATCCACCTATCGAGATTCTTCTTGAAGAGATTCAGTGAGGTGCTCTGCCTCACATGAAGTGGAATTCTATTCCAGAGCGAAGGGAGCCTCTGGGTTATGAACCTGTCCCTCCAGCAAGTTCTATTTATTTCTGTGCTGAGGTTCAAGTCACTCGAGCATGTGGCTCTAAGGGATTTAGATTTACTGAGGTGGAGCATGTCCATTAATTCTGGATTTGACATAGCTTTGTATGTCAGGCATAGATCGCCTCGAAGTAGGCGGTATGCAACTGAGTAGAGCTGGAGTTTTTTTTTAACCGAGCAGCATATGGTATCTGTTTGAGACCCTTGATCCTCTTGGTGAGATACTTTTGGGGTCTTTCTAATTGCTGCAGGTGTCGGGTAAGGTACATCCCAAAAGGGGCGTTGTATTCTATGATAGGCCTGATGAAGGATGAATAAAGGGGCACGATTACCTCTCTTGATCTAGATGTGAAACCCTTCGTGATGAGGTGGGCTATGTAGAAGGTCTTTCTAACCACTTTGGCAATGTGGTTTTCAAAGGAGAGATTGCTATCAACTTGGGTCCCCAGGTCCCTAATAACTTTCTCTGTATTTAATGGGTTTCCGCCTATGTGGTGATTTGTGGGCACATTGCTTTTGCCAAAGGGTATGACTATACATTTTTGACATTTAGCTTTAAACCATGGCACTGGCACCAGTTATCCATCTCTGTGAGACCTTTTTGAAGGATGTTTGTGTCAGCTGGAGAGTCAATTATGGCACCCAGTTTGCAGTCGTCTGCGAACTTGGTGAGCCATAGTCCTCCCACGTTTGCCTGTACCTCGGAAAAGTATATACCGAACAAGAGTGGTCCCAGGACAGAACCCTGTGGGATGCCACTTGTGACCGGTTTCGAGTCTGACATGGCTCCAGCAACTCTCACTCTGTGGGTTCTGTCTTTGAGCCAGTTTGCGACCAATCTTGTGACATAGGGGTTTATATTTAAGCTGGATAGCTTATCTATGATGCCCAAGTGGGGTATTGTGTCAAATGCCTTTGCAAGGTCCAGATAGGCTGTGTGGACTACCTTCCCTTCATCTATGGCTTTGGTGACTGTTTTGAAGAAGTCAACCAGGTTCAAAAGGCAGGATCTGCTCTTGACAAAGCCGAACTGGGTAGGATCTACTATCTGTAGGTCCCTAATGTCTTTGTTTATGAGCTCCATGATGATCCTCTCCATAGCCTTGCAGACTAAGCTAGTCAGCTTATGGGGTGATAGTTTCCAGGGTCCGTAGAGGCTCCACCTTTGTGGAGTGGGACCACTGTTGCTGTACGCCATTCTGTGGGCACATATCCTGTAGTGAGGCTGAGATTGTATAGCTGTTTTATTTGAGGGATTAGTTCCTCTTGGAGTTCATGTAGGACGCAACTTGGGACACCATCTGGTCCCATGGAAGCAGTGTTTTTTTCTTTGGAGAGGGCAGCCTTCACCTGAGCATCAGAGATGTTTGGGAGGCAGCCCTCTGCCGGGATAGATACTTGCTCTTTTGGGGGGGAGGGGGTGGAGAAGTTTGCACTGAACCTGTCTGCCAGGATATTGGCGATGTCTGTGGGTTCAGTGTATTTTTTGTCATTTAGAATCAACTCAGAACAAGTCTGGGAGTTGCATTCCAGGTTCCTAACATAACTGAAAAAAGCCTTATGATTGTCTTTGGTGTCCTGTGCAATTTTTCTCTCGAAGCTGGCGTTGGAGGATTTTATGAGGGATCGTAATTTTTTGCTAGTACTGATCAGAGATGCCTTCCCTATTAGGGATTTTGCTCTATCATGTAGTAGCTTCCTCCTTCTGTTGTACAGTTTATTTATGGCAGGGGTCCACCAGACTGGACGCCTGCCTTTGGATGATTGGGCCTTGGTTTTGTTTGGGATAGCATGATCCATGCATTCCTGGAGATGTCCGTAGAATGTGTTTATATATGATTCTGCAGTTTGGGCCGTAGTTTCCACTGGCCCTGGGGCCTTGAAGGATTCCACTTCGGTTTTGAGAAGTGAGAAGTTCGCTTTTGAGAAGTTTTTCACTGTGGTTTTCTGGGCTGGGGGTGGGGTCGGGATGTGGACATCCAGTGAAATTAATTTATGGTCTGATCTTACCAATGAGGGATATACTTCTGGTGTGGAGCATAGGGTCCCCATGTTGGTAATGATCAGGTCTAGTATGTTGTCCCCTCTTGTGGGAGTGGTGACTAGTTGTTCAATAGCATTTGAGTTTATAATTTCCAGGAACTTTTGGGCTAAGGTGCTGGGGCTTGAGTAGTGCTTCCAGTCAATATTTGGGTAGTTGAAGTCACCCAATATAATGGTGTTCAGAGAGATCTTCATGTTCTCCAATGTTTTCAGGAAAGCCGAGTGGGATTCCTGACTTTGAGAGGGTGGTCTGTAGGATGCTATAAACTGAAAAGCAGTCTTGCCCACTGTTAGTTGCACATGGATGGTCTCCGATACTTCGTGCAATGCCACTAACCTGGAGGTGTAGATATCCTTGATAAATATGGAAACTCCCCCTCCTTTTGTGGTTCGGTCCGGGTTTTGGGGCCGAAAAGCATGATATGAGGTATAGCCTGGTAGTGCTGGGGTGCTCTCTGGAGCCTTGAACCAGGTTTCTGTCACTGCACAGATATCGATGTTCTCCATACTGAGGAGAGCTTTGAGTGCATGCATCTTGAGGTTAAGACTTCTGGCGTTAAGCAGCATTACCCTTAGTTTCTTGTTCCTTGTGCTGTCTATGGGGATGGGTTTGACTTTTGAGCCTTGCCTAAAAAGGCACTATGGGGGTGGCAAGAGCCTTTGCCAATATCCGAAAGCCCAGTGGTGACAGGTGCAAGCCATCCCTAGCGAAGCAACGTGGCTTGTCGAGCATGTCATCCCAGGCTGACAGACACTAGATCCCCTTTGAATGACACCAAAATTTTAGCCAATTGTTAAAATCGATCATTTTGTCTTTGTACTGTGGCATCATTCTAGGTGAGGGTAAGATGCTGCTCAAGGTCAGGGTCATACCAGCCTGGGCTACATGATCAGAGAGCTCCTCTATGTCTCTTTTCATGTAGTCCAGGGAGGTACGTCTCAGGTCATTCATGCCAGCATGTACAATGACTGAGTCATATTTGTATTTGCTTTGGAGTGACCTGAGTGCTTACATTATGTGGTGGATCCTAGCACCCGACAGGCAGCTCACCGTGACCTTCTCTTTATTCAGCCTGGTGAGCGGGACGTCAGTGTGTCTGACAATAAAGTCACCTATTAAAAGAGTATCATGTGTGTTATTCAGCTTGGCACACTGACTTTGTGGGCTATGTGTTGTGCGTGTTTTGTTTTGAGGTAGCGTTTGCTTGGATGTCTGCTTTGGAGGTCTCTGTTGCTTAGGTAGATTTTTATTTAGAGCCTCCGAGTATCTTTTTGTGTATTTATGTGTTTGGTTCGCTGATGTGGTGGGACTATGTGATACTGGAATTGTGTTGTGTGAGGTTACCTTCTCCTCCTGACTGGTTACACCAGTTTTGAGATGAGAGAGCTCAGCCTCCAGTTTGGCTAAATAGTTGCATCTCTCACATATATTTGAACCTGTTTGGAGGAGGAGAGGGTTGTCCGTGTACATGAGAATGTTGTAACATTGCCTCAGAATTCCCAGATTCACCAGCTGGACTGGAGAGGAAACTATTGACTGACCTTTGGACATGCTAGAGTAATATAGGGAAACTGAATTTAAGACAGACCAATAGAGGACAGGGTAATCGTAGAGAGTATAAGAGTAAGTAGTGCTTTATGGTTTAATAGTGCTAACTTGTAGGATTACTTAATTGGACCAGTGAAGGGCCTTAGAATGAGAATATGGTGTTTAAATTGAGAGATAGAACAGTTCTAAGGGAAAAAGTGAAGAGCAGACTTTGTGGAGCCAGGAATAGTTTAAACCCAATTAGGCGGCACTGCCCGCTGTTGCGCTATGCACAAAAACACGCAAAACCGCACAAAAGAGGGTTTTAAGAGAGGAAGATGAAGGAGTTTGGAATTGACCCAAAATGGCCAATAAAACTACAGTTTCAAGTCAGTAACCACTCCCACAGGGGCAGGCAGGCTGCTCAATGTTTTTCACTGCCACTGATCAACAGAGAGACTTCCCTTTAGCCCAAGCATAAAATGGCCTCCAAGAAACTGTCTTCACATAACTTCCTTCGTTATGATCATGGATTTCAATATGCTGTCAAATGACTGTCTACCATTCATGAAACGGCACTGATCAGAGCACACCAGCTGTGGAAACGTTACTGCTAATCTGGCAGATAAGACTGACATGAGGGTTTTGTAATCAAGATTTATGACCAAAATCAGTCTACAGGAACTCACTCAGAGAGTGTCTTTTCCTTCAAAATGAATGAAATTCTTGTCCCTTGTCAAGATTAGGGGATATTCTGAATAAACATCTTATTCAATACCTCTTGATTCCTCAGCTTCATTTGGTCTCCTCACAGCTTATTCAACTCTCCAGGAATCCAATCCATTTCAGGGGACTTCCCACTGTGAATCTACTTTACCTGATTATCCCACTCCTCCCTTGTTGGTGGGGTCATCATTTCTGTACCCTGAATAAGACTCACTCCAGGCACTGTTATTTTGTCTATAAAGTTTTTAAGCTTCTCCTGAGACACTGATCTAGTAATCTCTTCCTTATATAATGCTCCAAAGAATTTTGTGGAACTATGTATTATCATTGTCCCATGATCTAAAAGAGCAGAAACCCGTCTTTTCACTTTATCTTGTTTAAATCTGGTAGCTGGGAATTTTCTGTTCACTTGAAAAGTTTCCGAAATTATTTCACTTAATAGCCTTTACTTTAAAGTGCCTTTCACTTGTCATTAAGGAGCCATTTCCCTCTGCATGTCCGTAATAACCCCCCCCAGCCTCATTATCCCTTTTGACTTCCTAACTGCTGTTGAAGCCATCCCTGCCATTATTTCAAAGCCAATTGCTTGTACTCTGTTTTCTTTTTAGCAAACCCTTGTATTTCTGATGTCCTTCTTTCCTCTCATTCTACTATTTCTTCTCTCTTTCCCAAAGGAAATCCTGCTTCCTTTTGCTCTACTATGTTTTTCTTGTCGGGTAGCATTAATGACATTTGCATAGGAACATGATCATATAATACAACTGGCATCACTTTCAAACTTTTAATCAAATATTTCTGCTCCTTTATTGTACATATTGCATCTATCCTTGAAAATAAGTCAAAAACCTTAGAATAGTAAGTATACAAGGCAGTGTTACCTATTCTTGGGGCAGTTTTCTGTTCCTTCCTTATATATATCATAATATGCCAGCATTCCCATTAAAGAGTTAAACTGTTACCCAACTTGCAAAATCTTGAAAAGCCCTAGGACCTGCTTGGACACCTCTATAAGTTATGGTCAAATAAAGTCCCCTCCATTTACTATAATTCCTTCCAACAAATAACTAATTTGAAAATAGTCTATTTTGTGCAAAAAAAAAAAGAGAGTCCAATGTCACAGGGCTCAGAGATCTCCAGATATCAACTAATACAATTCTGTTCATCAAGCCTCAAATGATTGCTGTATGCTTGAGTATCCTATCCTTAACATTGTTGAACATTACATTAAACTCTCCCCCACAATAATGGGTGCATGGTACCTCCCCCCTCCAGTATTACTCAGGCAGTCTGGAAATCCTGAAAGGGTGTAACATCAGTCTCATTCAGCCCATAAAGGGTAGAAATCAACAGTGGTCCCTATGTGCCATTGACCCTTACCACTGCCCAAGTACCGTGTGTGTGTGTGTGTGTGTGTGTGTGTGTGTGTGTGTGTGTGTGTGTGTGTGTGTGTGTGTGTGTGTGTGTGTGTGTATGTGTGCGTGTGTGTGTGTGTGTGTGTGTGTGTGTGTGTGTGTGTGTGTGTGTGTGCGTGCGTGCGCGTGTGCGTGTGCGTGTGCATGTGTGTCTGAGAATCTACCTAATCTTATTTCTAATCAGGATTAATACCCTTTGCTAACACCATCTCTAATATATGTGCCGACAATGGGCTGTATTTGCCTGCTTATTGTTTCTTGAAGACATGCCTCATGGACTTGCAATTTTTGTAATTTATTTAATACACATGCTAGCTTAATGCTGGAATTCAACCCTCTAACATTCCACTTAAGAAGTCTACAGCATAATTGTCACAGTATACAAAATAAATTGGGGTAAAAGCAGTAAAGCACATAAGGAAAAGTGCAACCTTTAACTTGTATAAGCTGTTAGGTAACAATAGTGCTGTGTCCGAGTTATCTTTTGGTGCTTAGCTCAAGCTGCCAGAGATAATTTCGGGTGGAATGAACCACTTTGAAGCTTCAGCAGTGTCGATCCTCATGTCTATCCTTACTCAACAACTCCACTAGTGCTAGAGACTTACTGAAAGTTTTGACTTTTATTCTCTAACACAGTTATTACCCACGGGGTCCTGTAAACTCACTGACCCAGCCCACCAAAAGAATACAAATATGGAGACACCCATCATGTATGATAAACACTGTACAGCCTACTCTGTACCTGACTGGTTAAGCACATGCATTGCATGTAGGTAAAGGACTGGTGCTTTGAATAGAAAGTTTCTTTGTTGGCCCTCAGTTCAGCTGTCTCAGAATCAACAGTGGAAAGCTCAACTTCTTATTCATATTCCCCCCATTTCACAAACTGTCCCAGTGTTTTACAGTAATATCAAGTAACAGCCATGCTATGAGTTGTCTCTGTCTCAGATAATAGTACAGGACCACTGATGAATGGGCAATATCTCCTGCTGTTTCATTACATAACAGAATGACCACCAGTGTCCACTACCATCACTTCTAGTAAAGCACATTGGCCTGTGTTTGCTCCACAATATCCAGACTTGCTGCAATGCATTAATGGTAAAGACGTCTCAACTTCCAAGATGGCTGCACATTGAATAACAGCATAATTTCAGCTCTCAGGGTGCGAAAACAGAAACTTAGAAAAGACAGCCAGTGAATTTGTCTTCTGAGTAAATTTCAGTTAGTGGCTAGTAAGAGCACTTACTACCTGGATGCCCGCAAAGAAGAATTGGAGAGAGCCCAAAAGGAAATCAACCAATAAAGATGAGGGAAATCACTAGCTGGGAAAAATCCTGCAGCTGTTCAGCAAAAAGCAGTTCAAGCTCCAGGTCTGGTGCAACATATGACAACCAGTAATCTAGATGAAAAAATAAGTCAAATATGCTCAGAACTAATTAAAAATAAGCAAAAAACTAAAGGAGTATATTAACTCAAACAGCTGGAAAACTGGAAGAAGCTTTAAACAGATGTTCATATGAGCTGATAAAACTGCAGAAATCATAGGTCAAAATAAAGAAAAGACTCCCTTAGTATAAGACTGCTCAAGAAGAGATGTTTCAAAAAATGGTAGAATTAGAGGACAAAACATGTAGGGGAAACATGAGATTTTCTGCTCTAATAGAGAAACTGGAGCAGACTGTACTAACTTTATGAAAGCACAAATTAGCAACTGGACTGCTATTCCACAGCAGGGGCTGTTAACTGAAAAAAGCACATCTTGTGTACTCTCCAAACATGGCCATCAGAAAGCAGCCAAGGTCTCTAATAATAAAGATGCAATCCTACCATCAGAAAGAGTTGATTCTGACAAAACTGTGGCAGAAGGACAAAGTACTAAAAGTTGGAAAGAGTGTTTGTGGAAATTGAATACTTACTGCACACCAGGCAGGGAGGGAGTAAATTTATTCAAGCAAACAGGAAGTGTCGAGATGCAGCTGTGAGATTCAAGCTGCTATATCCAGCTGTCTTCAAAATATTTTTTTCCTGGAGGGCCAAAGTCATTTTTTGAAGGAAATACAAAAGTTTGCCCCACAAAAAGTGAGCTGTCAAACAGAAGGTGACCATTTCTTATTCTTCTTAAAATAAAGCTCATACAGAGACTTTGCCAGTGAAACATTTTCCAATATTCCAAAGGAAAATGCTTGAGACACAGAGAAAAGCCAGGAGTTCACTACAAGAACCAGGAATATACTGAAAATGAACTAGAGACTGGAGTTAGGAGATGGAGATCAACATAAAGAAAACCAACAACTTGGAAATTAATGAATAAATATGGCATTACAAAGCATCAATCACATTTGTGAAATATGGTTGAACAAGACAAAATGGAAATACTGGACTTTTTGACTAGTTAAATTTGTAGGGAACTCCAAAGTCCTACTTCATGTCATTAATGTTTGGAAGACCATTAAGGAGAAAGGAAGAGGAAGGAAACTGGTAACTTAAGTAAAACAATGTTTGTTCTTAGCAGCATTTTTATAGAACATGACATACTGCATGTTATATAGTAAAGCATTTTTGGTTATTTTTGTGTGTTATATGAATATTAAAATATACCGGTGCCCCTTTTTTCTTTCTTCTTTCCTTCTTCTTGTTTAGTGTTAAGAAATGTAGGCACCGCAGTATAAAAGAAGAAAACTAGGCTGCAATGTTGGATCGTTGAGGTGAGGGATGGGTTATAAAAGTATATAAATCATGATATAAATAAAATTGATATGCTTTGTTTCACTTTCCCCTAGGGGAATAACTGGATTAAAACCTTTGGCTTGATCTAACAAGTTTTAAGAGACAGCAAATTAATAAAAGAATACTTGAATGTAAGAAAAAGTTTTCCCTTTAGCAAATAAATGTTCAGAGTGCAATATGATAAGCTTGTAACTAAAGGCAACTGTGTATTTGAATATCTCTGTATGGAGATAAGCTGATAAGAAGGCAATAAAAACACTTATTCTCTTCCAATGACTAACAGATAATGTTTTTTGAAAGAATTCAAGTTGTTTTCTACATCTGGGAGAAGAATAAAGATAAGACAAAACCAAACAGCACTTAGTGTAAGTAGAAGCACAGGCTGTACCATGTGTCTTTGCTTGGATAACCTTAATTATAGGTCAATTAAAACCAACAACTGTTCCTATTAGAATCTTTAAACTACAGTTAATAGGTTGTGTGTGTGTTTTTGAGGGTTTTCATTAAAATGAAAGGTCTTGTAAGATGTAACATAGGTTTCAAATGGATGGGACAAGAAACAACTGTATGAAACATCAACCTGCAAAGCAGTGTATGTATAGAACACAAAACCTGAAATTAGACATTTAAAAAAAACTGTTATACATAACAGGTGGGGATAATAACTTCTTATCATAGTCCTATGTGTAAGGACGAAAACGCATATCTGAAGTATTGATGTTAAGAGCGTTAATACAGTATACTGCCGGTTTCAGCACTCATTGTGATTTTAAGCTTTTGGTGGAATAAACTAATTGAACCATGTTTCAACGTTCCCTGGGACTTGTTTTTTGGATTTATAGTGCTTTGAAGTGCTACTTCTTTTTCTTGGTTCTTATCATAGTGGCAACACTTTCCATATTATCTTTGAATGTGAATGGTCTCACAGGTATATACTAAAAGAAAGAGCAGTGACCTATATTAAGAAATGCAGAGTGCAAATAACTATGCTACAGGAGGCATATTTGGAAAGAAATGATCATGTGATTTGATAAAGAAAGGTTTTCAGGATGGTTATTCAGCAGCATATTAGGGACAAAGAAAAAGGGGAGTACTTATATTAACTTCTACAAGAGTGATAGAGGAGGAAAAAGATAA
Organism: Protopterus annectens; assembly: GCF_019279795.1. NCBI lineage: Eukaryota > Metazoa > Chordata > Ceratodontiformes > Protopteridae > Protopterus > Protopterus annectens. The sequence continues at coordinate 497,926,379 of NC_056749.1, read as the reverse complement.
TGGTAGATTTGCAGTAGTAAGGGGCTACTGGAAAGGGAGGAGGATTATGCAGGCATTATCTAAATTTCACCTAAAACTGCTACAATGGAACTTAAGAAACTCTGGGAGAAATAAGCAGCTTTCATCAGGGTATGTTACTTACAGGTGGAGACTGGAATTTGATTTGTAACAGTGAGAATGTATATGGAGACTTAGAAGGGAAAATATAACAAGAGAGGGTAGATTTCTGAAGAAATTTTTGAAAATATTTGGTATGGAAGACATGAGCTCAGTAGTAGGAGCTCAGGGAGAATTTACATATTATTCCTCAAGGTACATAAACTGGGCTAGGCTAGACAGAAATTATATTTCATAGTAACGTGCATTTAATTAAAAGTTTTGATATGCATCCAATAACTATTACAGATCATGCACCAGTAATCACTAAATTAAAAATGCAGGTTAATGAAATAAACATGATACGCTGGCACCTCCACACCTATTGGTTAAACAGAGAGGAATTTAAGGAAGAGGTAGTAAAAATTATTCAGGCGCTATTAAGAAAGATACAAATTTCTTCAGAAAATATAGTTAGGAAGTGGGATAAAATGAAAGTGGGGTTTAAAAATAGGGTAGAAATAAAAAAGATATGGTTAAGTAGCAGCAAGAATTATTTAGAAGGACTGACAAAAAAGTACTGCAGAATAAGGTAAATCTCACAAATCAAGAAGAGGTGCAACTGCAAAGTGCTAAAGACAAAATAAGGAACTAACTGGATAATATGCATGAGTTTAGAAAGATTGCTGTAAAGCAACTATTTTTAATAACTGTACAGCACAAAAGCTTTCAGTGCAATGGCTCAGTGAACAGAAAGTATAAAGGGTTGTTGCCAAACTTCGAGAACCTAACACTTGTCCCTCACCTAGTATCTCTGATGAGCAGGTCTTAAATGCTCTTTCCAAGGCCAAAAACACAGCCTCTGTGGGACCACACAACATTCCAGGCTGTGTTCTACATGGGTTAAAACATGAATTTGCATCACCACTGGGCACACATTTGAATCACAGCCTAAACACTGGCTTCATCGCAGTGGAATGGAAAACAGCTATAATCATCCCTTTGCACAAAGGGAGTGCATCCATGGATCCAGGGAACTGTAAACCCATTAGCCTGACCAGCCTTATATCTGCAAGGCCATCGAATGAATCACCATCATCATGAACCTAATTAACAAAGATACAAGAAATCTCCAAGTGTTCAACCCCACCCACTTTGGCTTTGTCATGCCTGTTAAACGTGTTGGACTTCTTTGAGACAATCACCAAAGCCCTAGATGAGGGCAAATCTGTGCATACAACCTACCTAGACTTAGCCAAGGCCTTTGAGACAATCTCCAATCAGCATCATTGATAAACTCACTCAGCTGAGTATCATCCCATATAGGTTCATAGGTTGGTACTAGGCTATCAGCCCTAGGGCCTATACAAGCCTAGCCATAACAGTTCCCTGGCTATTTCTTCCCACACTATTTACTTCCCTGGACCCCTGACTAGCAGGGCGACTGACGTGATCCCCGGGATGAATATCCTCTCTCTCATCCAGTCATCAAGGCTGCTTTTGAAGAGGACCAAAGAGGCACTCTTCTTGACATGTATTGGTAATCTATTCCAGAGTCTGGGGAGTCTCTGGGTCAGGAACCTATCCCTCCAGCATGTTTTGTTTATTGTGATGACAAGGTTTAGCTCCCTGGAGCATGTGGCTCTGAGGGATTGGGATTTCTTTAAGTGTAGCATGTCCAGCAGCTCTGGGTTTGACACGGCCTTGTATGTTAAGCAAAGATCGCCTCTGAGTAGACGATATGCGACAGAGTATAGCTGGAGTTTTTTAAGGCGGTCAGTGTAGGTCATCTGCTTTAGGCCTGTGATTCTTTTAGTGAGGTATTTCTGTGGCCTTTCCAGTTGTTGCAGATGTCTTGAGAGGTACATACCAAACGGGGCATTGTATTCTATAATGGGTCTAATGAGGGATGAGTACAGTGGGACAATGACCTCCTTTTTTCTGGATGAAAAGCCCTTAGTGATGAGGTGTGCAACATAGAAGGATTTCCTGACTGTTGTGGCGATGTGGTTATCGAAGGTGAGACTGCTGTCCACCTGTATCCCTAAGTCTCTTATCACACATTAGTGTACTGCCACCTATATGGTAATTCACAGATACATGTTTTTTCCCAAAGGGGATAACTATACATTTCTTGGCATTGAGCTTGAGCCCATGGCTCTGGCACCAAGCATCTGTTTTTGTAAGGCCCTTTTGTAGAGTATCACATCATTTGGGGATTCAGTAATGGTTCCCAGTTTGCAGTCATCTGTGAACTTAGTTATCCAGAGTCCCTTAGTGTTGGCCTGTACTTCAGAGAAGTAGATGCCAAACAAGAGCGGTCCCAGGACTGAACCCTGAGGTACTCCACTTGTCACTTGTCTGGAGCTGGATTTGGAGTCAGCTACTTTTACAGTATGGGTTCTATCCGTAAGCCAGTTAGCAACCCATTGAGTGACGTAGGGATTAATGCCCAGCTTAGTAAGTTTATCTATGATTCCAGAATGGGGGATGGTGTCAAAGGCCTTGGCAAGGTCTAGATAGGCTGTGTGGACCACCTTACCCATGTCCATGGCTCTGGAAACTGATTCAAAGAAGTCAATCAAGTTCAGGAGACAAGATCGACCCTTCATGAACCCAAACTGGGTGGGGTCCAGTGTTTGAAGGTTGCCAATGTCTTTGTTTATAAGTTCCATGATAATACACTCCATGGCCTTGCAGATGAGGCTTGTCAGACTGATGGGATGGTAGTTTCTGGGATCCAAGGTGGATCCTCCCTTGTGGAGTGGGATAACTGTAGCTGTGCGCCACTCAGTGGGCATGAAACCCAAGGTGAGGCTATGATTAAACATGACACTTAGGTGAGGTGCCAGTTCATATTGTAGTTTATGTAGTACACAGCCCGGGATGTCATCTAGTCCCATGGATGCTGTATTCTTAGCTTTGGAGAGTGCGTTTTTTACCTGTGTGGCCGTTATTACCGGAATTTGGCAATCTTCCGGTATTGAGATGGGCCATTTAGGGGGTGAGAGGGGGGTGAAGTTGGCACTGAATCTATCTGCCAGGATATTGGCAATATCCTTGGGATCAGTATATTTAATGCCATTCTGTTTTAGCTCAGAGCAGATCTGGGCATTGCCGTTTAGATTCTTGACATAGTTATAGAATGCCTTGTGGTTGTCTTTGGAATATTTGGCAATTTTATTTTCGTAACTAGCTTTGGAGGATTTTATGAGGGATCTCAGTTTCTTACTGAGGCTGGTAAGGAAGTTTTTTGCATCCTGGGATTTTCCTCCTTTCTGCCACAGTTTCTTCCTTTTGTTGCAAAGTTTGTTTATGGCAGGGGACCACTAGATTGGCTTCTTTTTTTGGATGAGAGCATCTTGGTTCTATTTGGGATGGCACGATTTATGCATGAGTGGATGTGCTCGTACAGTGCCTTAGTGTAGGATTCAGCAGTTGAACTTTCAGCTCCCGTCTGCATGGATGTCATGAAGTTTGTCACTTCTGACTTGAGTAGCATGAAGTTGGCTTTGGAGAAGTTTTTTATAGTCTGTCAGATGGGTTGCAAACTGACTCACTGATAGAACTCATAAGGTCAAAATAGGGGACTCCACCTCCTCCAGCAGACTCGTAACCAGTGGTGTTCCACAGGGATCAGTTCTGGGAACCTTTTTGTTCAGAATCTAATTCTCTAAAGAACAGGCTAAAACTAAAGGACTGTGGCTGACAAAGTTTGCCAATGACTGCAAACTGGGGAGTAATCATTGAAACCCCTAGTGGTGTCGATGTCTTTCAAGGAGGTCTTATGCAGACTAATGACTGGAGCCAAAGTCATGGTCTTAAACTTATTGCAAAAAAAAATGCATAATCACCCCCTTCTGCAAGGATGATGATCCTGCAAACTGCAAACTACCACATTAATAACAATAGCCTAAACACACAGTCGGTGGTGAGAGATCTGGGCACACAGGTTGACAGCAACTTCATCTTTGATCACCATGTATCCACAGTGGTAAGGAGGACATTTTGTATTGCTCATCTCATAAGTAAGGGCATTGCCTCCAGAAAAAGAGAGGTTATAATCCCCCTCTACTCTTCCCTCATCAGGCCAATAATCCAATAATAGAGTGCAACACTCCCTTGGAATGTTCCTTTTCAAACACATGCAGCAATTGGGGAGACCAAAAAGGCTCCTTAAAAAGAAAATTCAGGGTCTTCAAGATCTGTCTTATGCAGACAGACTGAAATCACTGTCCCTTTACTCTTTGTCATACAGACTGCTTAGAGGCAGCCTGTGACTTGCATATACAGAAATCTCTGACCCAGCTTTAATGGAAATGCTGCACATTCACAAGTCAAATGTTACACAGGTCACTCACTCAAAGGGCCTTAACCTGGTATGTGACATCAACAGAATTTGCTGGAGAGACAGATTTGTCTCACAGAGATTTCCCCCACCTTTGGGACAAGCTTCATGTTAAAGTCCCTCATTGGCCGCATTTAAGTGTAATTTGGACAATTGAATGGGTAACAGGAAATTCACCCCAGGGGTTCCACCTGTGTCCCTCTTGGACAAGGCAATAGGTGCTGATTTTAGTGTCTGCTTGAACAAGACACCATATGGAATACAAGTTGAACTTGGCTAGGCTTATAAGGGCCCTGAGGCCATTAGCCTATTAGCTCCTATGATTCTATACCAAGGAAAATAACCAGAGATCCAGTAGAGGTATTAGAAATATTTTGAAAATTGTAAGAAAGTTTGTATAAAGCAGAGAAATGTGGAAATCAAGAAAAAAATTAAATCTGCCAAGGTTAGAGGTAGATTATGCTCAATTATTAACAGTTAGGATAGGAAGAGATGAGATAAAAATGGTGATGCATAACCAATCTATAGGAAATTCTCCTGGAATAGATGGTATTCCTGAAAATTTTGGAAGCTAGGTGGTAAGAAGCTGATAAAGATCTGGAAGGTTTTGTTTAACAGCATTTTAAAACTGGGAAAAGCACCAACATCCTGGAAAAAAGCTGTGGTGCATGTAATATCTAAAGATGGCAAAGACACATGAGATCCAGTTTCATGTAGACCCATTTCAATCCTAAACCATGACTATAAAGTGTTTATGTCTATAATGGCTTAAAGAATGGTAAAGGTGTTGCAAAAATTTATAGATATGGATCAAAGTAATTTTGTGGAGGGGAAACAAACATTTGACAACATTACTAGAAGAATGGTGATCCAGATGGAAGCAAAATATAAGAAAATACCACTATCATTGGTGTTTATTGATGCAGAGAAAGCATTCAACAGAATAATCTGGGATTTTATGAGTAGTACAATGGACGTATTTACATTCCCCTTATGCAATAATAATGTTAATTAGGAGAACATACGAGAGATCTGAGTCAAATATTAAAGTGGGAGGGGTTCCTCTCTCATAAGTTCTGTTTGAACAGATGAAACAGGCAGGGGTATCCTGTTTCCCCTTTAATATATGCATTATAGTTAGAACCACTGGTAAAGAAAAAGGGACTCAGAAAATCAAAGATATAATTGGTATGCTAATCAAGATAATGTGAGCTTTATCGGCACATATTATTTTGTACCTGATAAAACTTGAAAAGGACATTATGGTGTTGTGGATCACTCTGAGGCAGTTTCAAGTCTTTTTGGGACACACAATTAATGAAGATGAAACAAAGGCAATAGCCGTAAACTATGTCTCACACATAAATTGGTTTAGCAATACCCATATTTATGGGACATGATAAACTGAAGTACTTAGGAGTATGAGTTAAACATTATTCTGTTATGGTAGCCAAGCATATGTGGGAACAGAGTAAACAAAAGATAATGCAAAAACTGAAAAAACTAGAAGCTCCATTTTATGGACATGGATAAGATACAAGCAGTGAAAATGTTTCTAGTCCTGTTAGTTTTACACACTGGTCAGGTATATTTCTATCAACCAGAGGATAAGCTGTGGATAGCAATTAATAAAAAGTTGAAGGATTTTATCTAGGAGGTGAATAGAGCAAGAGTGATAAGTTAATCCTTCCAACAGATCAAGGTGGTTTGGGATTACCTGATTTGAAGGGCTATTTTAGAGCTACACAATTAAGGCTCCTATACATAGCACAAACAGAAATCTGTAATTCATTGTGGAAAGGGATGATGATGAAATGGGGGAGCTCAAAGAATAATGAGAGACTGGGATTCTGGATGCAGGTCCTTACGGAGAACAACAGCAACCATACAGAATATTATATTCCTAAAGTAGCAGAAAGTATTCTAAGAACTAAGCCAACAATGAACTGGAGAAACAGGATTTTGCCTATAGGGATGACTGTGATAAGTGGTGCAGAGAATAGGCAACGGGGGATGGAGAAAACAAGGTACTGGAAGCAAATAATTAGAGAGGGAAAGGTAATATAATGGGAATTAGTCAATAATGCATTTGTACTGCAGGCAAGAGACTGCCTTCACTATCAAGGACAGATGGAGAATAAGTAAAGAGAGAAGAATAAGTGGACCCTAAGTGAGAGACCAGCACTACTACATTTTTAGTTGACTAGAACTATAGCTGTGTTAAAAAGGGATAATTAGTGGGGCATATAAAATACTCCATTATAACTATAGGAATCAATTAGAAAGGATTGGCAAGAGGGACTGGATAAGCAATTCACAAAGACATAGTGGGAGAATGTATGTATGGCTCCCATATATGCAGTAAAATCTGGAAGATTTAGGGTTTTTTCTTGGAAGTGTCTGCAAAGGTGTCTTATACTCAAAGCAGACTCCAAAGAATTTTTCCTCAGGTGGATTATAAATGTTGGGGGTTTGATAGGCAAGAATGAGGTAAATAGGAAAATATTTTTTGTAAGTGTGATGAGTCGGCAGATGTTAAAACTTCCCTGCAGACTATTCTGTCACAATACTGGGTGATCAAATTGGTGTAGCTAAGGAAATGATTTTTTGACCTGTTTTACAGAATTGTTACTGCCTAGACATAGTAAGGCCTTGCTGAGTTTAATTCTGGTGGCTGTCAAAAAGCAATTACTAGAAAATGCCAATCAAAGTCTAAACCAACCATATTAGAAGTAGCTAATATATAAACAGAGATGAAATAACTTGAAGTGGGGTCTTTAGTAAAGGTTAGGAACAAATTACATGGAAAAAATGTGAATTATTGGAACAAAGCATGCATAATGTTTTGAAGGAGGAATGAGGTTTAATGAAAGGCAGTAAGTGAATGAGCTATGTAAAGTTCAATTGACAATGACTGTATAGAAGATTATATGTCATATACATGTATGACTGCCTATGTCATACGTGGTAATTCAATGAAATGTTTTTTTTTTTTTGTTTAAAAAAAAGGCTAAAGTACCCCATTGATGATATCCCATCTGGAAGATCAACCAAAGGGATGAATTTATTTGCTTGACTCTGTGTCTTCTTTGCCTGAGTTGAGTGGGATATTCTTGCTTTTCTCCTTCACGTGTGACTTGCTGGTTGCAATTGGTGATGGAGAAATTTTTATTTTAGTGTCCCCAGATGGAGAGGTAGGTAGGAGTAGTGGGAATAGTTCCCTGCTGTTGGGTAACCCAGCTATCCAGGATTACTTTGGTTTCTCTCAATACAGTAAAGACCATGTTTAGTAATCCCTTCTTCACTGCTAGCATAGCTGGAAAACGCAGCTGTGCCATTAAACCATGTTTATAATATCACAGAGCTGGAAGAAGGGCTGTCCTTTTCTGGAACACTGAGGTGTTGTAATCAAGAGCAATATGAATGAGAATGCCACTCAAGTGACAAATGAGTCTCAACTCCCTGGATTTAATATTTTCTCCCTGTCTTAAAAATTAAAATGCCAAGATGAGTTTCAGATAGTTTTGGTCAGCAGCCAATGTGCGCTCTCTCTCTGCTGCTGGAGGATGTGGTTCTGGAACTGAGCAGTGAACTCTTTATGAATGTAGGCCACTAGGGTATCTCCCTCTAGTCTCTCCAGTAGCTCAGTGATCCTGTACTTATTCCTGCAGGCCCAGTTCTCCATATCATCTAGCTTCATTTATACAGATATTTGTTTAGTGGTCAATTTCTGTATTTGCTGGGAGTGTACATTTTGTAAGTCCTAGTATTCCATGAAGTTTTGATGTTGTTCCAGTCTATGGTGGACTGCTATCACCTCTGTTTTAGTTTCTTCCATAGTGGTTTTGAGTTTCTCCATAGTGGTCATTAATTGTATATAACATTGTGCTAATTGAGTTAACCAAGTTATTCAGTAAGGTATACTCCAGAAAAAAGATTCACAATGCCTGAATTAGTCTTGATTTTCAATGTGGCTGCCACGTCTTCAGCAGTATCTACAACAGGAGGATCTCATGCATGGGCAAATAGATCTAAAGTCAGTTTCATAGCCTCTTTATTTGAGCATGGTTCTATAATATGGCATAAGTACATTTATATAAGCATTAAAATTCAGAAATTTAAGTTAGGCAATAAGGATCACAGAAAATAAGGGGGGGGGGTGACATCCAGCTTCAGAGGCAAATCTGAAGATTATATCTTAATCCATGTGCTTTCCATCTCCCCAGGCTATTTTTTACTTAAGCTACCTTTCAGAGGGAAATTATACTTTTAGAGTAAACAATGATTTAGATTCTCCTCAAAATATGACAAATGATAACCTACAGTGTTCTGTCTTAGTAACATTCTGTTCAGTCTTTCTGTTAACAACCTTTCTACTTTTCTCAAACTTTGCTGCAACCTTATTATTTATGCATATTATTTAAACTCCAAATAATTATCAATAAACTTTCATGTGACATGATAAACAGCTTACATTAAATGTCACAAAAACTAAAATGATGTTCTTTGACACATTTCAAAAACTTAACTGAGCTTGTAGCATTAATTTCTTAAAACAGGTAACACTAGCTTCTTAAACAGGTACAATAACTAAACATGTTCTCAGCCAGTTACTTTGGCTAACTCTGGATAACTTGCTAACTATATCAGTTTATATTAATAGCATAAAGACTAAAATAAATTCATCCTGATACTTTTCCATAACTCATTTCTGCAGGAGTAGTAGCAGCAGGTAGAATTATTTTTAATCACAATTAGAATGTGGACTCGCTCTTTCCTTAACTATGCCACTAAATCTTACAGGATTACAAACTGTAGCTATAAAAATCTGCCACTTTTTTTCTCTTCTGTCTCCAAGCAGATGATGGCTTGAACAAAATGTACTCTATGAGGAAACTTCCTCAATGCACACATCCAAATTAGGAAAAAAGAAGAACTGTACCCCAAAAAACTGTGAAATATGTTTTCAGAGGTTTACATTTAAAATGCCGAGGGAAGTTTCAGCGACCATGGGTTGTCGAATAACAGTTGTCCAACCCATATTGCCAATCCTTCAGATGTGTGAGCCCCACTGCAGCGAATGCTCAGTGCATTCGCAAAAATTAAGTCTGTCTTTTAACTAGAGATCGTGGTACAATGGGGATAGGGAAATGTACCCTTTTCCCACTGTGGTGCAATCTCGGATTTGGAATATATAATGTGCAGGGGGCTTGCCCCCCGGCAAAATCATCACATTATGTCTTGTGCAGTGTAGGACCACATTCTATGAATGTCGAGAAAGCTCGGATTCACAAACGGAGGTGTTTGCAATTTTCTGACCTTCTCCACATTATATGTTCAACTTTTCCGTCGACATTTCAAGTGGGTCTATGTTGTGAGTGTCAACTATATGATAGTAAACAGTTTTCAGCATGCCTTGGATGTTTCTCCTTTACTAATGTTTCTGTATCAATGTAGCTACTTATTATTTTCTAATTTTTATACCCCAAATACCTGAAAGTGGGCTGCCATGCTGTGTATTTAGCTGTACAGTGAAGGCTTTCACCTCCCTGATGTCATTTTATAGAGGCCAAGAGATGCCCCAGTCATGACAGAATTACTTACTGTGGTTTGTAATCTCTCTGTCTCTCAGCTAGCTTACAACAGTACCATAATTGCCTGCTTTTGATGAGCAGCATCACCTTCTTTTCTAGTACTCTGCTTCCTTTGAGTTTGAGTTGTGGCATATAGCATTTTAAGGAACGTTAGAATGTTGGTTTTGAAAAAAATACACAAACTAGTATCTCTTTTCAAGTTGTAACCATAGATCAGTGTTTAAGTGTGCAAAATCTGACACCTAGGATTGATAGGTGTTACTTAGGCTGAAATGGATCCATGGTGGTGGTGCTGCGGTAGCGTTGTCGCCTCACAGTAAGACGCTGTCCGTTTCGATTCTCAGCTAGAGCGTCTTCTGCATGGAGACATGCATGAATGGGCGTACCTTTGTTGAAGGTTGTGTGTCAGGGCTGGTAACTCGGCATGTGAAAATCAACTACCAATCATTAGCAGACTGAAGTTCTGCTGTGGCAACCCCTAACCGGGAAAAGCCGAAAGACACAACAACTTTGGCTGAAATGCTTTTGTTGTACTCATGTTTTCGCACTGTAGTCACATTTACTTGTCTCAACCAAGCACACTATATGTAATGCAAAAGTGCTGTATCAAACACAACAAAAAGATGACATACTCTTTTACAGAAAATGCAGTATAGAAAAAATGCAAATCAAATCAGGAGAGTAAGATTTACATATTTTCTCTCTTTGCAGCATTGCAGCACTATTATTGCTCGATTAAAGAGAAAGACTACTAATTTGTGATAAGAAAAATTAAATTAATGTGTAAGTGGAGTTTTCTTGTTAATTTACATCTGAAACTAAGCTTGCAATCTGTACTTTTGTTCAGACTTAGAACTATAGCATTTGTGTGTGTACGATGCTGGTAATATGTGACTAAACATGGCACAATTAAATACACGCATACAAGAGATTATTTTGTAAATATCACTGTAGTTAGAATGAATAAATTAGCATAATTACTATGCCTCTCTTATCCTTCATTATGTAACATTATGAGACAAACAAAGGAAAAAAAAGATGAGATTTCACAAGAAGGCAAAAAACAAGTTCAAGCACAAAGCAATTGGAATAATTATGAAATTATGCTTCTTTTTCCTTACGTGACATTTTGGTGGTGTAGTACAGGGAAGGAAAACCACTTCTGGAATGAAAAACATGACATCAAGTTGGAGTTCTTAAAAGCATCATCATTTTTATACAAAAGTTCCTGCAATGCCTAAAAATAACCTAATCCAGACTGATTATGTAGATCCCCCTTCTGTGTCCCAAGCTATGGGATGGATTCCCAAACTTTTGAAAATGCTCTCACTTAAAAAAAAAAAAAAAAAAAAAAAAATCAGTTTAAAATTTCCAGAACATTAACAAGAAAATGATACCTATGCTTTTACCATACTGTAGTTATAAACATTTAATTATAAAATGGGCAAAGAAAATAGACCAATAAAATTGCAAGCTATATGTGCATTGGTTGTGTTCTATGCATGAAAACGAGTGAGTGTTGGCCACTTTGACCTCACATTCACTCCCATATACCCAGCACCTCACATGCTTCAAAAATCTGCATAACTTACTGTAAGCAATATACAAAATATGCAGAGGCAAATCCCACTTATACTCTCTTCTCATGGACAGCCTCATGCTTAATTCACATCCATAGCCATGACTTTTTAGTAAAACTGGACAGCGCAGTGGTGCAACGGATAGCACTGTCACCTCACAGCAAGAGGTTCACCAGTTTGATTCTCAGCCGAGGTGCCTTCTGTGCGGAGTCTGCATGTCTTCCGTGCGCTCGTGTGGGTTTCCTCCAGGTGCTCCGGTTTCCTCCCATGTTTACAAAGACATGCATCAGGAGTGTTTCTCCCTGGGCCTCCACTGAGAATTGGCTTCTCCAAGTCGGACTTTCCCAGTAAACAAATGTTAAATAAATAAAATGTAGATGCAATGAGTACAGCCTCATCCATATTCATAATGTTTTCCTACTACATGCCATTTTATTAAGGTAATATTAACATCTGCTCCTGACTGCGGCTGAAAAAAGTCCATGTAGATCTTTGTTCTATGCCAGAAAACAAGTGCAAATAAATAAAATAATACTGAAAACATTCACACAACAACACATCCATTAGAGGAGTTGCTGCCCCTGAACCTCCATCATAAGTGTTAAGAGTTAAATAAAGTTATGAATGGCACTGTCTTTTTCTGCTGATGTCTTTAGTTTTCACTTTAAATGTGGTTACAGTACGCATTTTTATGATGTCTTTACACTGCATTTCTTAAAAAAAATTCTAAAATTAGATTACAACAGGTGTGCAGGGGGAACAGCTCCCTTGCTGGAAAAAAGACATCATTAACAGTAATCTGCATCTTAGCATTTCTATGACTCTGGTGTCAGTCATTTAAAGAAACGCTCATATTTGTGTGAAAAAATGTTGCAGCATGCTTATCTCGTTACAACCCTGTGATGCCTCCAGGCATTTCTGCAGTTACGTGCCACTGAAACCTTAAGGCATCAAATATTGCTTGTTCATATTTGCATTAATAATTCTAATGCCATGCTGCATTCAAGGCATTTGAAGATTTCATTTTTAAAGCATTAAATTATACCAAACGTAACTACTTATATTTGACCTCTGTCTAGTTCAGCTAAAGAGATATCAATTATTAGTATACTATTCATTTGTATTACAATAATCATATTTTATAAATATCTCAACAAATGACACATACAGAATTATTAGGCCTTATTATCTCAAAACACACATCTGTATGAAGAAAATGCTGCTGGGAGTATATATATCTTGCTTGGATGGTTATTGAGATATCATAATCTGTTTATACATTACAAAATTAATATTTATTGCGTTTATGGTGACATCCAGTTTAAGACCTAGAAATAAATTAATGCAACACCTGTTAAGATTACTTTGTGCTGAACACTTTATGGTTCTATAGGTATGACCATTTGTTTGAACTGTGAGGCAGTAACAACTTTATTTTTTAAAAACTTAGGCTACACCCATTGGGAGCTAGACTACATGCTCAAAAGGGCGCCATTTGAGGTAATAAAATGGCTCCATTTGAAGTAGAGTCAGAATCTGCTATGTCTCAACAAACTGCCACCATCTTGAAAAGTCATTTAGCAAGGAAGAACTGTAAAGCACAGAAATATCAAAAAACAACAATCAATGAAACAAAACAAACACCAGAAATATACATCCCCAACTCAGATAAATTAAAATGTGCTAGATCTGCTGGATATTTTAATTAGCCACAACCAGAAACCTCTCAAGGAAATGGACATTGAAATAACTGATATTGTCTCAAAGGATGTTCCACGATCTTTGGTTCCCCTCATACACCTCTGAGTACAATAAATTAGTAGCCAACACCAAATTTTTAAAATTGAACAAAGGAGGAGGAAAGAAAGGAAATTTAAGAGGGACTATGAACAATACAAAAATAAAGTAGTATATCCCTCAAAAGCACCGTTCAACTAGACACAGGAATTTGACCAATAAGAATGAATTTAGGGTGCGACATTAGATCAATATGAATGAGGCAGTACAAGAAGAATATTTTCAAGAATTTCATACATCCCAGAGGTTGGTTGAAAACAAGCAGAGATGACCTCAAACAGGTCTGCAAAGTAAATACAACCAATCAGAACACAATTGCTTAGAGCTGCAGTACATGTTGGAAAGGGAGAGAGACAGGTACAATTGGAAGTGGAACACACACTGGTCTGTTTAAGAACATAATTTGTTAGAGACAGTATCAAAAAAGAAGAAAAACATTCAGAGAACAGCACAGATGGAATTAAGGAACATAATTATGAGAAAGTGGAAAGGATGGGAAGGTTAAGTGCTAATACTATAGCATTTTCTGCTTTGCCAAAAGGTACTGTTTTTAATTACAACACATTGCATCATAATGAATCAGACAGAGCTAAAGGTAAAAGTGTAAAAGATAATAGAACTTTTTCTAATAGTGGCACTGGGTGGACCATATTTCAAATTACTGTATTAATTCAGTCCTACAGAGGTCCACACTTGCTAATGAATCATTTGTAATAAAGGACAAAACAACAAAAATGATATTTTCCAACAAGATAGAGGAGTTGCAATTTGGGCAATTACGGTGCCAGCATATACCAATTTGGTGATGCTTCTGTGGAAGAATGAAGTAATATACAACAGCTGGTACAAACAGAATATGGTTTAATGAACACTTTATTGATGATGGCTTTATAGTATGGAAAGTAGAACAAGAAAGTTTGAAACAATTTGCGGCTTACTTGAACAAATCAACAGACCTATTAATGTTTATGTTTAAATGGTCAAAACAGGAAATCACTTTTCTAGACATTTCTTAACAAGTTGATGAAATCATTAGTACTATACATTCTAGTATTTAAAGAAAGCCAATGCTTACCAACAGTTATTTGCATCCCATAAGTTTAGAAAAATGATAATTGAGATGACAGGCTATTAGGTCTTTCAGACTGATAACTAAAGATGATAAACATTTGGAAAAAAAACCTGGAAGTTTTATTTATGGACATAGGGCATGATAAATGTTTTTGAAAGAAATGTTGGACAAGGTAAAGGAAGAGATATTATATAATATATAAAAGGTTTGTGGATTATGTCTTTTTCCTATGGGAAGGGACGGAGTCAGATTTAAGTCAGTTTTTACAATATTTAAATGAAACTACTACATTTTTGAGATTTGAGGGCAAATGGTCAAGAGATACTATAGAAATTCTTGATATACTAATAACCAAGGAAGAAACATGATTTCAACATCATTGTATAGGAAGAAATGTAGAAAAAACTGTTTGCTTCATCGCACCAGTATGCATCCTACACATGTATATCAAAATATGGTTATTAATCAAGGACGGAGAATATCCAAATTAACTAGAGATGATAATAAATGTCAATTAACTTTAGATACTCTGAAAGATGAATTTAATATGAGAGGATATTCCAATAAAAAAGTGGGGTCATTAATGATTTAAAGATAATAGACAGGGAAAAGAAAGGAAGACCTTATTTTAGAGAAAAAAATATTGATGAAACAGAAGCAGTATTAGCTATGGGAAATACCAATACACAAGTCAGGTTGAATATCTTCTTCTTCTTCTTTTGGCTTTTCCCGGTTAGGGATCGCCACAGCAGATCACCTTGTCCGCTCATGATTGGCAGTGGAGTTTTACAGTGTCGAGTTGCCAGCCTGGCGCCCAAGCTTCCACAGAAGGCACATGCACACACCCACATCTAGGGCCAATTTAGAGTGTCCAATTCACCTGCAGCATGTCTTTGGGATGTGGGAGGAAACCGGAGCACCCGGAGGAAACCCACGCGACCACAGGGAGGACATGCAGACTCCGCACAGAAAGCACCCCAGCCGAGGATCGAACCGGAGAACTTCTTGCTGTGAGGCGGCAATGCTAAGTCAGGTTGAATATACAATACTCAAATAATAACAAGAGTATATGCAATATTATTAATAGAAATTGGAGTATACTAACAACTAATGATGAAATTCGATCTATAGTTGGTTCTAAACCTAAGTATGGATATCGTAATAATAAGTCTCTAAAACGACTACTTTGTTATGAACAAGGAAAGGTCAACAGAATAGTGTCAAAAAGACAGGGGACATACCCCTGTAGAACTTGTAATCAATGCTCGTATATACAAGGTTGCAATGTATTTATACATCCTGATAGTAATAGAACATATACCTTTACACACTATGCTGATTGTAGGTCTAGAGCTCTTATATACTTAGCTAAATGTACTAGTTTCTATATAGGAAAAACTAATAGAACCTTGAGAGAGAGAGTAAGGGAACATGTTTACACTATAAACAGTGAGGATGAAACTAATGCATTAGCGAAACATGTTTTAAATCATGGTTTGAATCATAAGTTTAACTTCATAGTTGTTGAGTTGATTGTGAGAAACAAGAGATTAGGTAATATAAAGAACTATACAGAAAAACAAGAAACAAAATGGATAATAAGAATGCAGTCAGACAGAGGTAGTGGTATAAATGATAGAATTTCAATTAGGCCATTCCCCAAAGATAGACCATTGAAACATCATATATAGATAGACTGTAGTTTTTTTATGTACTTTTTTATGTAATCAGCAAATTTACTGTTACATGTTTATATTAAACTGTAGTTTTATATGTTTTGATAAATGTGTTTATTCATATACACTTTGTGCATTCAAGCACATGTATATATGATCTGATTATTTATTTTATGAATGCAAGCCTAATGACAATGCTTTTAAATGTTTTTTAGATGTTTAGAATTTTTCTATATAAATATTTTTTATTCTGGTGGTGGCTCTTATGATTATCAATCGAATTGAGTCATGTATATTGTATTTATATAGGTTAGAGAGTTTATTAATTGGGCATAAAATTTATGTATGAGTATTTTTCTTTAGTATAGTTATATTCATATATTTTATTTGATGAGTTTCTAGATATGTAATTAATAGCAAGGTTGCATTTGAACAGTTTTGGAAGTGAATGGATATCATAATTGTTTCAGAATGTATTCTTTTTTGTGTGTTTTTATATACATTTTAGAAACAAAGTAGACCTTGAATTATTTAACATTCACAGTGAATTTCCATTGAAAAGTTTGTCTTTGATACCATCTAGTGGGCGACAATGGTATTTACTGAGATTTTAAAAGTGGTTCTGAAGCATTTTTGGCGCCTTTCTTCATTTAAATACACTCTGAAAAGTGTCATTAGCTATATGTCTGAAGAAGGGTTTGGTTAAAACCCGAAAGCGCTTACTACTCTATCTAATAAAGGAACTACAATTTTTAACTTTTATTCCGAGTCGTTGTGGTACTTTGGTGACCTGAAAAAGAATTTAGCGTTTGTGCATTTACAGAGTGAAGTGCCTTTACCCTGAAGCTGCTTGTGTATTTATTTTAAAGGAAGAGAGGAATGAAATTTATACACCAATTTAAAAACTGATAAGAATGAAGGGAAAGAAGGGGACAGTTTATCATTCAGCATACCCAGTTAGATATAGAGCAGATTTTATTTCTTTTAAAAACATTATGATTATACAAGGGAATGTTGACTTATCAAATATTATAGGGAAGAGGTCAATATTATCTGATAAAAATGGAGGTAATATTAAAGACATTTTTAAAAAAGAGTGAGAACATAAATACTCAGATAATTTTGGAACTTATCCTTTTCAGGAATGTTCTAGATGTAGGTATATTAAAAGAGGAGATAATTTAGTTTTACCAGGCATAAATGGTAAATTTAGTAGTAATTCAGAAAGGATAGTATACCTTGCATCTTGTTCCACCTGTTGTTCATTTTACATGGATAAAACTACAAGAAAATTGGCTTCTACGATAAGTGAACATCTCAATGTTATAGAAAATAAAAGCGTGGTAAGTGGCATTAAGTAAGCATGCTAAGGTCTGCAAAGGAAAGTTCTTATTCAATGTTTCAGAAACTGTAACAGAAAAATTACAAGGTGGAGTTGGAATACAGGAAATTAGTTTGGCAAATCAAGTTGCATGCAAACATTCTACCATGTTTGAATGAGAGTTTAAATATAAAAGGTATTTTAAAATGGGTAGGACATTATGTTGTCTGAGTTATGTTGACCTATTTAAATTAGGGAGGTGGAGAGGTCAGAAAATTGGTATTTAATGATGTACGAGTATGTGAAACTTTTGTTCTGAAGAAGTCTGTAAAATAAAAAGATGAACATGTTAAATGTTTTACAAGAGAATACTTTTTTGCTATATTTTGTAGGCTTTGATACTTTTAAAGTTATACATCAACAAACTGCTACTTTCTTTAAGTCATTTAGCAGTGAAAAGCTGTCAAATACAGAAATATTAAAAAAAAAAAAAAAAAAAAACACCAGAAATACACATCCCCAACTCAAATACTTTAATAATTCAGCATAAAAATAGTAAGAAAGAGCGAGAGAGAGAGAGAGCAAAAGAGAGGTCTCAGGGTGTTGAAGATGATGTCAACTTACGGCATGCAGTATCCGGATTTGTTGGCGAAGTGGCAGCAGTTAAACCTAGAGGTAAGCAAAAAGTATATGGCTCTCCTAGTAGATTATTTTAGACCAGAGGAAGAGCATTTAAGAGCTTCTGTTAGAGAACAGCAGTTAGTGTTTTAAAACAGGTTTCCTGTTGGCATAATAGATCATAGTTTTGAAGGGCTACTCGATGGTGGAGTAGTCTTCGAGAGAAGACTTTTACAGCAAAAGAACGATAAAATTGATAGATACAAGGGATTTTCAGAATGGACATGTTTTTACATGGCCCAGGGTAGAAATGACACACCGTACATGGGAATATGAGGCGGTCAACCCTGTATCAAAGTTAGATATTTCTGAAACTGTGAAGTCCATTAATAAAAGGAGATAAGACTGGGGCATTGCATGAAGTACAGAATCTATCTAATCAGACCTTGGTTTTATCAGAATGCACTGATTTACTTCCATCTAGTAGTGACAATGTAACATTAGAAGGCAATGGAATGCAGGAGATGTAAGGCCTAAGGTTGTACAAGCCTTACATGATTTATGACCTGTTTTACCCTCCACTTCTAATAACGCTTCTTACCCCCAATTCCCTTTACCCATCAGTGGAGAGAAAGGGCCCACGAGAACTCAGTCCATGAGTCGGGGGAGGCAGTAAATTATCATCAGAGACACAGTCGAATCATACTATCAAAAAGATGTGGAGTCAAGTGGGGACTCTCTAGTTTGGAATCTGTCTAAGAGAACTCTTAGTCAAGATGAAATATCAGTTCTTAATAAAGGACTAACGTTTATTCCTTCTAGGGCAAGTGACCTTACTGAAACCATGATTGATGTTAAATGTTTCAGCAGAAATGTTATGTTAAGGTTGGAATTTGGTAATTCATTAGATAATGTTGTGAATAATTTTAGAAAACCTAGTTTGTATATGCCCAACCCACACCCACTTGTTGAGGCTTTTAATAAAATGGTGGAAGACTATCTATACAAATTTTATGATGACAAATGATTAAATAATGTGAATAGGAATGTGAGGTATAACCTGAGTTATAATGAAAGTCTTGCTTTGAAATGTTTATGGGAAGATGAGTCTATTATGATAAGACCTGCGGGCAAAGAAGATCCTATTGTCTTGATGGATAAAAATAGTTATGTTGAAACTATGAGTGTTATGTTAAGTGATGTTCATTTTTATCAACAGATGGACCTGGATAGGGTACACTCCTTACAGGAGCGTATCAAATCCATGTTGGAAGATTTGTTAAAGAGTGAATTGATAAGTATAGAATTGTATACATTTTTGAACAATGAACACTCTTTGTTGCCATCTATACAAGGCCTTCACAAAATCCATAAGGATGGCCGCCAGTCTCCAATGAGACCCATAGTTGCTGGAAGAAGGTGGGTTACTGAACCCTGTTCCCTGTATGTGGAGAAATGGCTACAACCCATTCTGAATAACAACAATTTCATTTTGAGGGACACTAAGCAATTCCTAGTGGACTTTTATGAATATGGGGAATACTCTGGAATTGGATTCTGAGCTCCATTTTGTTACACTGGATGTACAGTCCCTCTTTACCATTATACCTAATGCACTAGGGGTTCAATCAGTACATGATTATTTACATAGACATAGTGATTATGAGAACGGACATGTAGTCAATACAGCAACAAAAGCAGGTAGCCTAAAGGCAGGAGTGGGAGGAGTTGGTATAATGGTTAAGGTCTTTAAGTCATAGATACCAGGGTGCAGGGTTTATTTCTAATCTCTGGTTATTGGCTCGGCTTGTAATAGTCTGCAGACTGACAGCCTAGTATTAACCTATGAACTTATTTACCTATGGAACCTACTAGTCAAATGATACACACAACAAAAAGAAACTGCCATACATTCTTTGATGTAAATCTGAATATGAAGTACGCAAAAGTATTTAATTGGGTTTTTGTGGTACATTAAAGGCGACAAGTGTGCCATCAGCTAAAACCAACATAAGAAAATACAGGGGGTAGGGGAGCATTACTACTCACATATTTATTTCTCTTTCTGGGCTTTTTAATTTTATTTTATTTGAAGTTTGTTAACCAGGTAAATGAGTTGATCCAAGGACCCTTTTAGTCACAACTTGGGCCAAGCAGGCAAGAACAAAACACATGCATAGAAAAAAATTTTAAAATAAAATGATTGTACATTGAAATACAGATGATATAAAAATACATTCAGTTGTACAGGAGTGTCAATGTAGAAAATATTCAGAAGCAAAGGCATATAAAACCATAGTTAAAACTATAATAAATGGTAATACCAATCAAATGTGTGGCATTATCAAGTTAAGTACGAAACAGAAAACATTCAGAAGTGCTGTTTGATGGTAAACATATGGTGATGCATAATGCATAGTGGAATGTGCAAAACATCTAAAAATAGTAAATAATATAAGCAAAATAAATAGGGAAAAGTATAGAAAAGGTAGGCACAAATTTAATAAGACAGTTATGACATTCATTTACCTTTACATCACCTTTCCTGACCAATCTACCTCGTGAATAATTTATAACATACATGACTAAAAGGGTTGAGAGAGTTTTTTGAAATAATAGTTATAAAAGTGGTGATACAGAAGAGGGAACAGATTAGCAGTCAGACGGTGAAGCAAAGAAGAAATTTAACCATCACCACTGCAATCTGTGGCAGGGCTAGCCACACAGCAGTGTGAACATTGCCTCCAGATGATTGTCACTGCTGAAGTGACACCATGACCCCTTCTGCAAAAATGGAGAAAGCAATTGTGGATGGACGGATCTCTGAAGCAATGATATTTGTTTTCTACAAGCAAGTGAGAATGGAGAGACCTTTTGAAAGCAACTGATTTTTAACTTGCTTGATATGTTTATGTAGATGGTTCCAGCATGCAGGCACCAGTTTACAGGAGGACTTTTCACAGGTAGCAAGGGTGAAGGGAGGTCTAAAAGAATGAGAGAGATGGAAATGTAAAAACAGCAGATGGAGTTTTTTTATCAATAATTTAATAGTGGAGGACATTATTGTTGGTTAGTGAGCTTATAGGTGAGAGCACTAAGGAGAAGGGAGGCCCTGATACTAACTGGAAGGAATGTGCCTTTACTAAGAGTAAGGCAGTGGGTGTATGAATTCACTGGAGAGATGAATACATCTGAGAATTTGGTTTTCAGCTTTTTGAGTGTCATTATGTGATGAACCTAGGGAAACAATGGTAATCTGTTTTTGAGCCTTGGAATACATATGTTAATGGATATGACTCATCAACCTTTTGCTATGAGGATCTGAATGATCCTGTAGGAAGTCCTTAGATGAGTTAGGCCTTTGTGGGCTTGGATATTGATATGTGTGAGGTCAGAGATGCTGTTCAAACAGGAGACTTAAATATATTTGGTCAGTTTCAAAGGGTAGAGATGAACCCGAAGAACCTGCAATGGTAAGGCTGTAACACTAAAGAGCTTTTGAGAGTACTGACTGTCAGGTTATTTTGTGCTACCATTTCTAATCAGCTGTAAAACCATACTGATATTTGTTCTGCAGGCAGGAAACCAAAGTATTCCCTTTAAGGAAGATATCATCTTTAGCACAGAGACGACAATCAGTGTGAAGAAGATCCCAATGAAGGTCAGTAAGAAGACCAAAAACAGACGTGGTCCCAGGACAGAGCTTTGAGAAAAACCTTTGTGAATCAAACCTGAAATATGGGAGTCATGTGGACCAATGACAGTCAAGGAGCAAGAGAAAAGATTTTTATGAACCACTGCAGGACATCATTTGAAAAACATGTCTGACTGAGTTTATGAAGCAGAAGTAAATGATCGACAGTGTTAAAGGCTTTATTAAGATCAAGGAAGATTGTGACAGAAATGTTGCCCTGCTCAGTTTTAGAGTTGATTTAATCAGCAACAGAGATGATGGGTAATTGGGATGGAAACTATCCTGATGCTGGAAGAGAATGTCATATCAATATATATTCAATTTAACTGATTGCTGATGATGTTTAAGAATCTTAGTGGGGGATGGTTAGAAATTGGGTGACAGTCATCAGCAGTAGCAGGGGAGGGCTTTTTTTGGCAGGGGGATGACAACATGCATAAAGCTATGTGGCAGGATCCCAGCAGTGCCTGTTACATTAAAGATGAAGGGAATGAGTCTGCAAAGTAAGATATCACCAAGCCTAAAGATGTCCACGTGAATGGACTGCAAGGAAGGAAGGATGATAGGAGCAGCCAGTCTTCTCAAAGAGTATTTCAATTTCTGCCTTAGTGATGACTTAAATGGAGGAGGATTGTAGAAACATATGCAGTAGGAGTGAAGGTGTAGAGAGAGGAGGACTGATAAATAAAGCTTTTCTACTATAATGTAGGTTATTACTGCTTTCTTTTATTTCTAACATAAGTGAGATGGAGAGTCACTGATGACAGCTAACTAGTCCTGCCCTTTGAAATTCCCTGCAGTAGTCTGCTTTGGCATTATTTGTTGCTAATCTGGTGGCTGTGCTTAGTAAATAAATTGTACATCAGTAGTGGAGAGCTTGGACTTCCACAATCAGACCAAGATATATCTCTAAATTTGATAAGTTGTCTGATATGGTAAGCAACCCAGAGCTTAGGTGTACCAAATTTAATTTTTCAACTGAAATTAGGTGGTATGAAATGGAAAACATGTCATAGAATGAAGCAAGAACAAAGACAGGATTGGTACAAGAACAACAGGGGTTGCCAGTTGGTGTTGGCAAATTCGGAGATAAGGATTTCAGAAAACTTGACTAGTATGGTTTTAGTTCTGCATGATTTGGTAAGGGAAGGGGTGATTTTGCTTTTGAGGGACCATGAAGAAACAATGGAGCAATGGTCACTGATGGAGTTAGGGAGAACCTGTAGTTGAAGTAGAATTCTGGGTATGTTTGTAAGTATTGTAACAGAGTTGATTTGGAACTAGTATAATTGGGATGACTGCAACTGGCAATGACTTAAGTAAGATTTTGAGAAGTAGCAGCTTTTAGAAGTTGAGCTTTTAATGATCCCAAAAGTCACCCACTAATGTGTGGTGTTTAGTGTGTTGAACGATATTCAATAAAGTGGACTCAAAGCAGTAGAAGAGCCTGAAGGGAATGTAAACAACTGCAAAGAGTAATTTAGCTTGGCCACCAAGAACAATGTGTACAAGTACTCAGTTTTATTAAATTATCAGAGTTGGAGTTATTTACTACCAAGGTGAATGTGATATTGACAACAGTACCCCACCACAACCACCTTAACAATAGGCAATTCTGTTATCAGTAAAGATGGTGCAGTTGGAAGAAAACTACTGTGGGATATGAGAAGAGTCCTTCAACCAGGACTTACTAATCCATTTATTAATAATGCAACAAGTTCTTCCTGTAATTGTCTAGGAATAATTCAGAGGAGGACAGAAGAGGACCAAGACTAGAATTAATTTCACCAGACAGTAACAGTAGAAGCATGGAGAATAGGATGATAACCTGCTAAAATTTACTGATAGAGTTTAGTGCACTATAACAATAAAGCAACAGCACATAAATAATTAGCAATTTCTTATTGAGGGGAGGAATACATAGAAGATATGAGGTTCACTAAGTGGGTATATAAATGTCTATTGGTTTACTGGTATTCCCATTCAGAGCAAATGGGATCATGATGTTGCTGATGGAGAACCCTTATACTGTAGATTAATAACAGCAGTGGGAAGAAGAAGAAATAAAGACATGCATTCCTTGCAGCTAGGGGAAAAAAGATATATTTAAGCAGTTAGATAAGGTGTGTGAGTATATGTCTATGGGAGGTGATAGAAAACAGGTGAGGCTCTAGGATGAACAGTGAAAGTTTTAAGCAAGGCACACTAATAGTGGCAGATAGAAAGAAGAAAGCCAGTAGTTAAGTGAGAACCAACAATGTGAAAATAAAAACTATTTGTGAAGTAGGTGTAGAAACTGCAGTACACTGTGGTTTTGGGTGGAGGAGTTGGATGATAGCTCTGATGACATAGGAGAGGGGTATTGAAATTCTAAAGGAAATGATGTCTGGGTGGGTGGTAATTGTGGCAGGGTAAGGGAGTATAGTATAGCCGAGCATAATGAAGTGGAGATGAACAGACTAGCCAAGGCTGAGCGCAAACAGTCAAGGAGAGTCTGGCAAGCAGAGTTAGCAGATAGACAGGGATATGAGAATGGTATATTGCTAGAGGAAGATGGCAGTTGGAGATCAAAAAGGCTAAAGGGGTGAGAGAAACATAGATGCATCAGATGAGTAGAAGGGATACAGGTGTATAATTTTGTAAAACGCTGGAATGGAGTAGGAAAGAAAGAGCTAAAAACAGTAGTCAGAAGAAGAAGTAATGTGGAGGAGGAGGATGTAGGTTAATTGGAGAGTAGCATAACAACACTTGTAAATAAGCAAAATTATAACATCTGCAAATTTTGTATGGTACATCAAGGATATTATCAGCCAATGATAGTGGTTAGGGGGACTTACAGCTTATATATGTGTCTTTCAGTTCTTGGACCTACCTGAAAAATGATTCCATTTGTGAATATTTTTGAGGCTGTTTTCCAAAAAAGCAGTATATGTGTTTATGCAGCACTCCACTACTGATAGTTTAATCTCCTCATCTGGACTCATTTAGTTGACAAAACTCACTTAATATACTATATAGTATTAGCAATGGTTTATAAACTGGATTGCATACAAAAAGTTTGACAGAAGAGAACCTTAAATGACTGCCCCAAACATTTCAGACAAAACAGGCAAAATTTTAATACAGTGAAACAGTTTTTAATCTTTACAATAATCAATTAGTTAAAATGAGGTAAAGGAACAACTTAACATTAAAATACACTACAAAACTATAATTACCTTATGAAACTACTAAATATAAAAGCCAAACTGAAAAAAATGCCATTTTATAACTGCAATGAACACTTTGGGGTGTTCACAGTACAGGTATTACTACAAATGTGGAGACTGTAAAGAACTAGCCATTTAGCACTCATGCTTCACAACACCTCTAGGCATGTAGTAATATATATATATATATATATATATATATATATATATATATATATATATATATATATATATAAAATATGCACACCCTCATTTGACTTCCTGCATACCTATTGCAGCACTGCCTCTGTGATACATTATTCCATTTAATCTCTCAGAGTGATGAACCATCCCTTTGCTTTATGTATATAACGTATGAAAACTGTGCAATATATATGTATATACACACGCACACACACTATATATATATATATATATATATATATATATATATATATATAATGTTGTTTGTGTTTCGGCTTTTTCCCGGTAAGGGGTCGCCACAGCGGAACTCCGGTCCGCTAATGATTGGCAGTAGATATTTTTATGAAAAGCCGAGGTGCCAGCACACACATATATGCTGATATTCTAATTAAACAATGATTGCAACACAAGAGATTAAAAATGAATTGCATGATCAACCTATGACACACTACTCATTCACCTGAAACACATTAACATACACACAGACATACTCCATACTGTCACATCAGACCACACTCTGTCAGACATACAGATACACATGTACACACAAACACATACAGTAGCACTCACACCAGTGCACACAAAAACAGTATCATCAGTGTTTTTAGTGGGCAGGCAAACCTGCTGTTTCCCTCTCTCTCTCTCTCCATATATATATATATATATATATATATATATATATATATATATATATATATATATATATATATATATATATATATATATTTATATACATAAATATACCAACTTCAAGATCACAGAATAGTGTGAACATTTTCTGTCTTAATTAAAAGCTTCAGCCTTGCAAAAATATTTTTGTATTTTATTGAGTTTTAAAATATAAATATCAAGCTTACTTTACTAGCAGTCCAACAAGGAATGATTCATTGATGTAGAGAAGTGTGATGCAGAAAAACATGCCAAATAAATCTGTTTTTCTTTCAAGGCTAATTTTCAATTGAATGAATACAGTTCAGCACTTGACCAACATAAATGATTGGTTTGATTGTATAAGCATTGATCTATTTCATAGCAGCATAACCTTCATCACATTATGAGTTTGACTGAGTGAAAGCAGATGGTTTAGCAGTACTAACATATATATTATGTAACAAAAGTAACTATAAAAGGTCATTTTCTGTTTCTATTCTGCATGTCACTCAATTCATGTGACATCACAGATCTCAAGAATGGCAGTTGCAGGCTAAGCTGATAAGTCATCTGTACATGTACGTATATATAATACAAAATCATAATTTTATATGAATGTGTATGTATCTATATTTATATTAATTATATATATATATATATATATATATATATATATATATATATATATATATATATATATATACACACACACACATGAATACTTGCATTCTATATGGATTCCATTCAGTTAATCAAATACAAAACTGGTCAAACATTTGTAGCTATGTCACAATATACTGAACAAAAGAACTGCTGAAAATCAGTGAGTGAAAAAGGATCAGCTTTACAACTGGAAGATAGCAGGACTGCTAGTAAAGTAAGCTTGATATTTTAAAACTAAATAAAATACAAAAACATTTTTTCCAGGCTGATGTTTTTAATTAAGACAGAAAACAATACATCGTACATAATGTGCTCTTAATGTTTTGTGAATTTATGCTGTAATGCATTAGATGATTTTTCTGAGCTGTGACCATATCTGAATTATCTAGGCATAGTAAGGTCTTGCTGCATCTAATAATGGTGGCTGCCAAAAAAGTAATTACTAGAAAATGGAAATCAAAATCTAAACCAACTGTAGTAGTAGTAGTGAGTATAGTAAGAGATAAAACACCTGGAATTCAGATCGTTAGAAAAAGGTAGGAACAAACTACATAGGAAAAAATGGGAATTGTGTAAACAATACATACAAAGGAAGAATGAGGTTTAAAAGGCTGCAGGACTTAAATGAGCTATATAATGTTTAACTGAAAAAGACTGGGTAGATTATAAGTGATGTATAATGTTTGCAACTGGGAGTGTGTCAGTATTCATTTTATTTATTTTTATTTTATTTTTATTTTACATTTGTTGACCGAGCTAGTCCAACTGGATATATATCCATTTTCAGCAGAGGCCCGGGGAGAAAAGCTCCACATCAAAAAACATTAATTGCAGTGGTACAATTTAAAGAAACTAGTGAAAAAAATTTAGTTACATACATGGTATCAGGAATTTCAATACAATACCAAAGGAAAACATATGTAGAAAGGTTGTTTATAATAGGAGAGATTACATTTTGATTACGATCTACATTCAGTATGATTTCTGATGTGAAATACTTGCAACTAGGATTGTGGCGGAGTGGTTTGTTTTATTTGTATAAATGCCTATGTAGTAAAGTAATGGTTTAATAAAGATGTTTCTTGTTTAAAAAGGAATTGAATAATTTATGCAATGTTGCATAGGTTATATAATATATAGCAATAAATGTGAAGTAAAATGTTTGCCATGTTAATTATAGTGTGATGATTACTTTTATATGAATTTAAACTTGCCTAGCTATTTACCCCTTGTGAGACTCAAACCTTGCACCTTGTGTTTGTAAGGCAAACACCTGAACCAGTAGGCCACCCTCCCAATCCTGGTATTAAGCATTTCAAAGCAATACTAGGCTGTTTAGCGGCTCACTTATCTGTCCAGTCACAGTAAAAAAAAAAATGTTCAGGAATTTGGGTAGTAACCATTTCATGTATGGATTGGTGGTGGCAAGGTAGATTTAAATATAAAATAGATTCCTTCACCTGCAAGACAGCATAGACAACTTAGCATACATATCAGTTTGGCGGTCTTCCTGACAGGAATTCTGGTAGGCCTGGGGGAGGTTTCACGATATGGAAACACTGGCTCTTAACTAGTGGAGGTAACAGCAGCAATTGATGAACTGCAGATAATGTTATACTGCACATTTCCTCCTTATGGCTTTTGTACCAGTTACATGGAAATAGCATATAACTGCTGCTTTGAGGCTATACATGTCTTTTCTTACATGCCTACTATTAATAAGGGGTTGGTGTTATCACATTTTGTTTATTTTATCTGTGTTATTACATTTAATTTGTATCCTTCAAAAAAAAAAAGCTTTTAGATGGTGCAGACAGTGATTGCTATAGGTCAAAAGTCAGAAAAGGAAGACAGATATCGGCTACATGGCTGATTATGTGCTCTTTTGCTTTGCTACTGTGATTAGGGTACCAGGTGTTACCAAGTTTCACGGGTTGTGAGGCATGGTTGCTCTCGGGAAACAGCATAGGGTGGTAATTGGGTACACAGGTCGGTAACCTTTACTGTATATGTTGCATGCGTTTAATAAATCTGTTTTAATGAGTGAGTGATAGGGATGCTTTAATAGTTAGTGTTGCATTTAAATTAATTTCTGTTATTTTAAATGTACAAAGATTGGTTTAAATTTAAAATGTGTTTACTAGATGAATGGGTTGGTAGATTTTCGCAGGAGGTCTAGATTTTGGTCTCCTATTTTGGTCCGTTTTTCATAAAATCGTGGCTTTCTGGCAAATTAGTGGCAAATCACTGATTATTAAAGTTATCAAATAATAACAGACGTTAGAGTTTCAGACTTGATATCTTCCAGAAATTTACGCTAAAGCAAAACCTTTTATTCTAGCAACTTTCAAAGTTTGTAGGAGCAATATTTAAAAGTTGTTCTTGTTTTTGGGCCTTTGCCCAGTTTATCTATGGCTTTGCCAGGATGTCTTGCTCTAAGAGGTTGGGAGGTATGAGCCATTGTATAAAGGGACTTGGCTAGTGGGCTCTGAAATGTAAGATAGGTGGAGATGTTAATGGGGTCGGGCTTAAATGCAAGCGCGTCTAACTGTCAAGGGAAGGGGCAGGGAATAATTACATGCGTCAACCATACAGATTTTGCAGAATGGCCAGATTTTGACTCAAATGGTTGGTCTATTTTTCATAAAATCTGTGGTTTTCTGGCAGTCATGAAGAACTGAAGGCATTAGGTAATGCCGTTATTATATTTGAGTTTCAGACTTTATGTTCTCCATAAGGCATGCTAACACAGATCCTTTTATTCTAACAGCTTCCATTCAGCTCAATAACTCAGGAAACAGCAAAAGGAAAAGAATTTAAATGTGTATTGAGGAAGGTTGTTAACTGTATCAGGATGGCTGTCCTCAAGTTCCTTTTGAAGAGGGTCACAGGTGGTGAATCATACCTTTCATCTGTTCTGTCCTACAACTTAGTAAATCTACAGCCTGACCATCATTTTTGTGCACACTAATTCCAACGTTAGATAAACATAGTAGAAAAGCAGCAGGAAACGTTCCAAAATGGTAACTGTTGTAATAGTGAATACCAAGCAATGCTACTACTTCCTGGTTTGCCACTTTGCTTTTACAATCCCATTTAAATAGGTGTCTTAAAGATAATCCTCCTAAAGAATTGAGCACATGTTAATGGTTTACTAACAGCTTCAGCTAGGTAGGTCATAGGGTGGTTAAAACATGCTGGTTTACTTGCGAAGAAGATCTTTTAAATGATTTATTTTATTTATCGTGGATTTCACTTAAGAAATTCCCAACACTGAATGTGTTGCAAACCCCTCTTTTCAATGTGGAGCTTCGAGGAATATTAACTTTTAAGACCCCAAATGAGGTACATTCCTCGTAATGAGGTACACTTGAGATGCATGGTGTAGTGTATTTGCTAATGCATATTTTCATGTTCTGTGAAGCTATGTAATTCTTAAATTCACTTAATATGAGATATACATTAATTCCGGCATTTCCCATTTCATCATTCTGGGTCTACTCCATAACATGGCATTTTGGTCATTTAGTGACTTCATACCTGCCAGAGAATTCATGCTATTGCAAGTCCCAACTTTTAGGAGAAATAGCTGAAAGTTATCCCTGACAGGCCATTTGTTCTACCTTTGTGTTTTCTTGGTTTAGATGAATAGTATGGTTTGGGAACTGGTTATTGCTATATTTTTTGGGTAGTTTTTAGGATAAAAGTGGTGAAATTCATGAGCAAGGTGGTGCCTAGCAGCGGCTACTGTGAAGGAGTTAATGTGCACAGCCATTATTTTGTCTTTTATTTTCCAGATGGGAAGCACAGAGGACTATCAGTAGGTGGATTAAATAAGCACTCTTGAGAGGTGATGGTGACTAAGCCTACTTCGGTAAGTACTTAACTTGACATGTCAAATTTGTGGCAGGGTGCTGAAAGGTGACTCAAGTTAACTTATAGGCAGGGTGAACCAGGATTGGCGGTGTTCAAGGGGAGTTGCGGTGGCTATAAAGGACAGAATTATTGTAACATGACTTTGGGGCATGTTGTTGCGGCATGGGAGTGGGGTTTTATGTTCTTGGGGTATAGGACTGGACAATGGGTTCAGCTGAGAACTTTGATGCTTTGACAGTTAGCATGGTTGGAGTAAGCTAGTGACAAGGAGGGGTTATAAATGTTTGTAGCTCTTTAGTTTTATCAGGTAGTTTTATTAGTTTGCATCATTGCTTAAGGTTTAATAGGCTGGGCGTTCTGGTAGTTTGGAGTGTGGCAGTTAATGGTTTGGGTTTGAGCACATAGATACGGTTGGTTTCAGGGTATTTGCTATTAATTACAGAGGCAACAGCGAAGTTGGGGATTGAGGTATTGGTGGGATTTCTCAGATTGCAGGCTGGCAGGAAGGGAGTTTGAAGGAAGGATCTTAATTGTTTAGGGTAGTCGCCGCTGATGGCTAGTAGACATCTTATATGAAAGGTTAAGGAAGTGGTCATTGGTGGCAGTGGGCTGTGCGACTTTTGTACTGTTAACCATTATTTTGGACTACAGGGGTGGGATTGTAGGTATAGAGGCAGTAGAAATGAGAGAACAGGCAGATTTGGGGTAGTAGGAGTTAATTTAGGGTTATGTGCATTCTGTTAATTATGGAAGATGGTGGTTCTTCTTAGTTATGAGGGCTGCTGCTATGTGGATGTTTCATGATTCAGTTTAGTTTGGGGAATTTGTGGGTTATTATTGTTTACACAAGTTGCTGTCATACAGGCTGCATTGGTAGATTAAATTGCAAGAAATCAGGCACAATTTGTTTTCTTCTACTGTATATGGCAACAGTGAGCTAAACAGCCCTTACCACTTTTTGCAGGGATTTGTGGGGATATTTTGCAGTGTTGGTCACATGAATGTTCAGCAGACTATTAAATTGTTTCATATGGAAATCAACAGGTGACACAGGTAAGGTATATTTATATTTAACTTATCTTTCTGCAGTGATTAGTTGCAACATCTTCAGTTGGTATCAGTTTACTTTTGGTGCTTATTGAAGGTCACTGATGCTGTTGTATGTTTATTGCTTTGGCTGTGAAAGGATTTTATGCAGGTAAGGTGGGGTTGTGCTGAGATAAGGGAGATAGGACAGTGTAATGGCGGCAGTTCAAAGAATAAGGGCGCTTTTTAACATGGTTTAATGCCTTTAAGAAATTTGATGGGTGAGTGTCATAAATTTACAGTGTTCTTCTTTTGCAGATGTAAGCAGTCAGGGCTTAAAGGATGTGGATTTGGAAAGTGATGGATTTGTCGGGGTGGCTGTTCCTGCCATTCTGAATACACCGGTTGCAGGAGATGTTTTGGTCATCAGAGTGGTATGTAATGAGGTTGTATAGGGCAGTTAGAAGAGTGAGCAAAGCCTTGAAGGAAACTGAGGTGAAAGGTAATGAATTCTGTTGCAATGGTTGTTCTGGTGTGGTACAGTGGGGTTGAGGGCAATATTACTTTATTTGGGTTCATTGAGGCAAAGTTGAATTTACACTGGTTTGGGATAGTGGGGTTCTCAGGCATTGCAGATATGTGGGTGTTCCAGGGGATAGTTCAGGATTTGGGTACCGAGTCTACGACAGAGGCTTAACAAAGGTATGGTTTTGTGTTTCTTTGCAGATGAGGGTTGGTCTTAATGATGTAGCTGGAGTATAGAAAATGGGTACACCAAATGATGTTTGGCCTTAGGATGGAAGCTTTGGTGGAAGAGGGGTAACAACCTGGTCAGGCTGGTGGTCAGAGAAGAGGGACAGGCTTCCCCTCTTCTGTTCCCCCTCTGGTGATGGATGTGCAATTCAATAAGTTTGGAAAGAAAGCGAGTGGTTACTCTGGTGGATAAGTTAATAAGCAAGCAGGGCTGCTTATTTGGATGGTGGTGTAATTCAATAAATTGAAGATGAGTGGGAATGCTGCCTTGTTAGTGCAAAGATAAGTGAGCAAGTGGGGGATGCTGCTTATTAAGGGTGAGCGGTACACTGCCCTTATGGTTATTTTATATCTTCTTTCATGGATGTTATCACCTGTATCATGTTTTTGGTTGAAATTTCTAACTATTGGATAACAATCATGTTTATGGAAGTCTAATAAAGGTCATCAAATCTCATTCGGTGTTGTGTGTTTATTGAAGTGGAACAGGACAAATGAGGTTTGGAACAGACCTTTTTGTCCTGGGTCATCTTCAATGTGGTGCTAGATATATAGGTTAGCAGGAATTAAAAAGATAAGGGTTGGATAGGGTTAATAGGGAGGGAGGGATGTTAGGAGGAAATGAGGTAAGGACAGGGAGAGATTAAAGGGTTTTGTCTAGTGTAGTTGAGGTTGGAGTCACATTTTGGAGTGAATTTGTTACCCTCCCTCTTTTTATTAGCAGGGTTTGCGTTTATGTTAGTGGGGGAAGGTGGAGAAGAGGGGCAGGCTTGCCCTCTTCTGTTCCCCCTCTGGTGATGGATGTGCAATTCAATACATTTGGAAAGAAAGTGAGTAGTTGCTCTGGTGGATAAGGTAATAAGCAAGCAGAGCTGCTTATTTGGATGGTGGTGTAATTCAATAAATTGAAGGTGTGCGAGAACGCTGCCTTGTTAGTGCAAAGATAAGTGAGCAAGTGTGGAACGCTGCTTATCAAGGGAAGCAGTATGCTGCCCTTATGGTTATTTTATGTCTTCTTTCAAGGATGTTATCACCCGTGTCATGTTTTTGGTTGAAATTTATAACTATTGGATAACAATCATGTTTATGGAAGTCTAATAAAGGTCATCAAATGTCATTCAGTGTTGTGTGTTTATTGAAGTGAAATAGGACAACTGCTCTGATTAAGGTACGGCACTCAGATTAAGCCTTAGTCCTCTTAGATTTATTGATTTGCTCCATTAAATTATATTTGTTTATGGGTACATACCTTATTAAATCAATATGTGGGCCACAGTGGTGCAGCAGTTAGCGTTGTTACCTCACAGCAAGAGGTTCTCCCGTTCGATTCTCGGCTGGAGGGCCTTCTGTGTGGAGTCTGCATGTCCTCCCTGCAGTTGAATGACACAAAAGACATGCAGGTAGGTGAGTGCGTGAATGGGTGTTCCTTCCTTGAAGGTTGGGCATCGAGCTGGCAACTCAGCACCGTAAAAATCTACTGCCAATCATGAGTGGACCGAAGTTCCACTGTGGCGACCCCTAACTGGGAAAAGCCGAAAGACATTACTTTTAGCTTATTAAATCAATATACTAACCATATAATAAGATTCATTATCACTAACAATATAGGGTCTAGCACAGAAAGATATTATATTTTGAAAGCTAAGGAATAGCTCCTTTTTGTTTCCCTTTGCTGCTTTTAAAAAGCCAGTAGTAAGATTTTTAATGCCCAGATGTTTAGAGATTTGATGATCAGAATATATTCAGTTTCACACAGCAGATGAAACCTTATCAGAATTACTAGATCTACACTGAAGAGTGAGACATTTTCTATTAAATCAAAAAAAGGATGTGTTTTGCAATTGCCCTGTTGGAAGGACTTTGAAAACTGCCTGTATCTTTTCTTTGCTGTTAGCAGCTGACTGAGCATTTGCCCTGTACTGCTAACTTCATACTCAGTCTGGCAAAGAGAAGCAGTAAACAAGAAATCAGAGACAAAAGCTAAGACCTGATGTGATTGTGACAGCTGCATCTGAAGAATATGCAGCTATGACAGAAACATACTGCTTAGCTCACCACAGTCACAGAGACACACATTATCTTCACAGCCATAAACATTTTATGTATTTCTCTCTCTCTCTCTCTCTGCAATATTACCTTCCCTTGTATAATTTAACTATTCTTCCTTCCACTACATGCAAGTGTATGATCTGTGCTGATGCATGACATTTGCAGTGTATTTTGCAGGGATGGAATTTTTCCCCACTGTAATCCAATGAAAAACAAATAATTCTAGAAAAGCATGTGCAATAACACTCACATCCAGAATCTTACAAACTCTTAGTAGTTGTGTTCTGTTTGTTCTTTACTAATTTATGTAAAGCCCTAATGGCTAGCATGCTACTTGAGTAGGCTAAAGGTTGCTAGTGTACAGAAACTATTATAAACCATGCTTAAACAGCTCCAACTGATGCTCAGTCATCTACTGTTCATTGTTTAATTTATGTATTTATTTATTTAACATCTGTTAACCAGGAAAGTCTGACTTGGAACGAAGACAATTTTCAGTGGAGGCCCGGGGAGAAATGTTTCAGATGATTAGATTAATCCTAGTCTGTTAAACTATGCCCCCTGCAGACCTGACAAAAGCAGAAGACAGGCACATTGTAACAGCAAGAATCTCCTACTGGTATAGAAAATATAAGATTTTCAAATACCAGTGTTTGGGCTTTTATGTGATTTATCAGTAAGAATGCAAATAAATCCACACAGTATGATAACAATGAGTGTACTGACAGATAGGAAGTTGTGGATTAGAATTGTAGATGTGATTTACAGTTGTTAATGTCTATGTATAAAATGGGCAATGGAATCGTCCGACAGATTACAGCAAACAAAAATCATTTTTTCCCATAGTGATGCAGTCCTCCAACCCTAAAAAAGTAGCACAAAGGCTGTGCAGTGGTAACTGGCAGGCAACTGCAATGGGAGCTGGTGACTTTCTTATTTCATGAGCTCTGTTTTAGCTTAGCTGCTGCTTTGCTTAATCTTGCCCATATGAAGAATTCTGCTGCAGGTTGTATGTTCAATTTTTTTACTTTAGTGTGTGACTGCACTTTAATGTACAATAAATGCTCAATAAATAGTTCACCCCCTGCAAGGTAAGGGGTTGATGTCAGGTGCAACGTAAAGTTAAGTGGCAGGCAGGAGCAAGATAGATGAAGATGGAATAAACTCTGGCACTAAAAAATGTCTTTTGCAACATATAGTATCAACCTCTTTTCTGATGAAGGAGCCAGTGTTTGTATGAGAAGTTGAAATGTACTACCTAGTTAAATGTAATCCTACAGACAGATCTGCTTCAGGCATCAGATATCATCAAGCCCAATCCTTATTTTATAAAGAAACCCAAAGGTACAGAAACAGCAAACAAACCAATTTAATCTCTCCAGCACCTTGGCAAAGAGCCTTCCAGGAGTACCTAAATCCTTATTTACTCTGAAGTTGCCCTTGTGAAAGGTTCTGGACAGTTGTGGGAATACTTAGATGAGAGAAGTAGATCTAATTTTTGTGGCAGTAAATAGAAAGCATTTCATTATATCTGTAAGTTGTGGGGAAAAAATGTTATGCATATGTGCCTAACAGCTATTCAGCCAACTTAGAAACCCAAGGAGCAGTGCTTAATATGGTATCAAGTATTTAATCTATAGTGCTTCTATAGCTCTGCAGGAGACTTCAATACTCACACAGGGAATGATAGGGATACCCGGAGAGGCAGAAATTAAAAACAACGGCTCACCTGATATAAACCTGAGTAGTGAACTGTGATTGGAGTTTTGTGCAAGTCGTGGTCTCTCCATAATAAACACATAAATAGAAGACTACTTGCATGTATATTAACAGCAGAGGAGTTTGGCCCCAAGTTCAATTACAAATCTATAGTAATTGCAACAGACCCAAGGCCATGAGTTCTAAGCACCTGAGTCAAGAGTAGTGCTAAACTGTCAGTTGTTTACTAGCTTGCATCAGACCAGGTCG
The DNA here is from genome assembly GCF_019279795.1 of Protopterus annectens. NCBI lineage: Eukaryota > Metazoa > Chordata > Ceratodontiformes > Protopteridae > Protopterus > Protopterus annectens. Next base: position 497,890,205 of record NC_056749.1, on the reverse strand, counting down.
GGTGGCTGAAGCTGTGGCTGCACAGACTCAGAGAACCCATATGAATAATCTAGTGTCCTAGGAATACCTAGCAAATACTTTGTGCAGGATGAGTTTCTCTCTGTAAAATGTCCAATAACCACATGTATCACAAGAAGTTCACACAGACAGAAATTAATAGCTACTGAGATTACACAGAATGCAAATCTAACATAATAAACTACATAGACTAACTTATGTACATGAAACAAAGTATTGGCCAGCTTAGGTGGCACCTTCTGGAATATTCTTTCCAGTGATAATTCATATTCTTAAGCTGATAACAACAACATATAATCATCAACTAGTGATGGCTTAGACTGTTAAGTTTCAGAATGTTTTGATACTCTAACCAGTTTCTCCTGATCTCATGTGTAATTCCCATTATACATATAATGCTGCATGCATTACTGAACTTGTAGTACAAGCTAGGATGAAATACAATGACAGACTATGTTTTTAACTTCTCCAAGGCAAGCAATGTTCCAGAATATTTCTTTGTCCATAAAAACAGAGCTATGACCTATTATCTAAACTTGCAAAATGCAGCTGTAGTACAATGTTTTACAGCACACACATTTTTTCTGGCTTAACCTGCACAGAAAAAAAATTCACAGAACACAGGTATACTTTCCTTCCTATCTTACTTAGAAATAATGTATGAAATAGTTCTACTAAACAAAATCCATTTTGACCATTCTATTTTTAGTATTTCTATGTATGTTAACAATATCCAAAATCTGGAAAGCTCTTCCTTATTAGGTCAACTAAGGAAGTAGCAAAGAACCGCAATCAAAGGTAACCAGCATTTTTTGCTTGATAACCAAAGGACCTGCTAGTTGACTCCAAGAATGACAGAGGCAATCCGTGTGAAGAAACCTTCCATGTAGTGATAGCAGAAGATTTCCAGATCTGGATAACATGTACAAAAATAGGAATGCAAAATATAAATCTACCACCAAAGTTGAGGAAACAGAGTTGATACAGATGATATAGACATAGATCCAGATACAGATAGAGATATAGTAAGTTCAAACATTGTGTGGGATTGCCCCCTCCCCATGTTACATAGGGAAAGACTCGTTCCCTTACAGAAAGTAGTTTTCAATGAAACACCCACTTCTACTCTGATCACAGAAGTGATTTCCAAGTGATCATATCACAATCTTTCATAGTGGAATTGGAACTATGAAACTGGTAGAATATGTTTGACTTTGTGGAGGCACTATTAGAAGCAGCAGGTGGGACTGTATCCAATTTTCTAAATAAGCCATCTGCAACAATTAAAAATGTCTCGGCAAGCAAGGATGAGAGAGTGATGAGTTCCAGCTAGAAATGCTCAAGGTCATTGGGGAACATGGTTAATATGTCTTTTTAATGTTGCAAAGAAGATTAGGCAGCTACTCTGGACTAGAAAACTGGATTGACAGTGTTCATCTACAGAAAGTGGGACAGGATAATATGTTCCTATAATGTAGTCTTTGTGGGATGGCCTACATCAGGGTGCTGGAAATACAACTCCAGCTGACAAATGCACCTGTGATTCAATGGGGCAATGTTGATTCTACCCTAGATGTAGAACAGTGTATCAACCCTTAGTCCCTGCACAGGTACTGTAAGCAGTCATGGGAGTGCACCTGTATGGTCTGCATTTTTGTGGACCTACAGAAAGCAGAATTATTTGTGGAAAATGCTACAACTATGTAAGGTCAGAGGGGTCAACAATGCATGGTATTTGGTCCTTGAATTGTAAAGGCACACTTACAAATACCTTTTCAGCATTGAGTCATGTACATTCAAAACCAGGTATAGGACATCACCAAATGTGTCTTTAGTCTCTCCTTCTGTTTTCAATTTTCAAAAACTGGATAGAAAGAAACAAACAAAGCTTGGAGTCTAGCCAATCCAGTTTGGGAGAATGAGGGTTTCATCTTTGCTGTTTGCAGACAATGTTGTCCATTTGGCATCAAGTGAATGTAAACTCCACCAAGCACTGGAGGAGTTTGCCACCGGCAGTCTACATTCTCAGCACTACATAAGCTTCAGTTAGTGATAAGAAGGGTAGGGTTACTGATGCAATATAAGCTTGAGCCAGTTGCTTGGGAGAGCAAAGCTGATCTGTACTGTTCAGCTTGCTACCACAGCAACACCCAGCAGGAAAAGTGATTTTGCAGATGGATAGATAAATGCATGGGTGGGTGAATCATACATTTTATAATGAGAAGCATGTCTGTCTAGTTATTTTATTATTTATAAAGTACTGACTGCACTACTAGATTACATTAAGGATTTTCAGAAATGTGCTAACCAGCTGAGGATTCCTGGTAGGAGGTTGGCGTAATGTTTAAGGTGCTTAGCTTGGAAACACAAGGTGCAGGGTTTGATTCTGACAAGGGGTAATTGGCTAGGCTTAAAATGGCCCATAAGGGCAGTTAGCCTAGTACTAACCTATGAACCTATAAGACTGGTGACAAAAAGGGAAGCATAAGCAAAATTGTCATATACCTCAACTGCTTGATCATCTTTGTAATCCATCACGTGTTAATCATCATGGCTCAGCATTTTGCCCTATTTGGCAATGCTCCTTTCCAAAGTGATTATCTTTTCCCTGTTCACAATTAATACTAGTAAATTATGAGGTAAAATCCTTAAACTAAGTGGACATCATCAAGAAGTAGAAAAGATTCTTCATTTACACATCTGGCCCACAAGCTCCTCTAGTATGTTAAATGTACATACAAATACTGGGAATCCCATACCTGCCATAATACAATATCATATTGGGCGACGCAGTGGTACACCCATTAGCATTGTTGCCTCTCAGCAGGAGGTTCTCTGGTTCGATTCTCAGCTAGGGTGCCTTCTGCACGGAGTCTGCATGTCCTCCTTGCATTCACATGGGTTTGCTCCAGGTGGTCTCGTTTCCTCCCACTTTCCAAAGACATGTCTGGAGCATCTCTCCCCAGGCCTCCACTGAAAATGGGATCTGTCCCAGTCAGATTTTCCCAGTAAACAAATGTTAAATAAAATAAATACATAAATCTTAAGGCAAATTGATTTCCTGTAAGCTCAGCCAGCACTTCTGCACCTGGAGCGAGTCTTCAGAACTCAAAGAAAGGATACTTCTGCAGCAAGAATTTCCACTCCCTAGTTGATGCTGTGATGCAGAGGGATAATGTCATCTTCAGGTTCAAATGAGGATCCTACTACCTCATGGCAAGTTTGGACCACAGCTCTGTCCATGTATTTGTGGTGTTCCTTCTTGTACAGATATTGTGTTGAGAAGCTCAAAAATCTGCTGAATATGTGCAGTTATTTATTTTCTTTTTCTTGAACTGGTGATTTGGTAGAATTCTGGGTTGATGTATGTCACTTCTTAGTGACTATTTTATTCAGATTTGCTCTCTTGCTAGTTTCTCATTTTTTCAGCATATTCTTTTTGCTTCTGAAAATTATCTACACCTAGGAAAATATTGGCTTCTTCTTGTGTTAAAATGTGTGGGATTGTGTACCTTTAGGAAACCTTAACTGAACAGTATAGCCCTGGTCCTGAAACTGCTGTGGATATGGGGTGTTATCTTTCTGTTTAAGAATAGAACCATACCGAAGTCTAGTACAACATGCACAAAATACCCATTTTTAAATTACACCCTAGCCCTTTGACTCCTTGGAAAATATGCTCCTGTTCAAGCATCTGGTAATTAAATATCAGTGTACCTTTGAATTTCTGTATTTGGGTGTACTTCAATGTGCCCATTCTACAACTGGAGGCATGTTCTCTCCTAGATTTTCTCTAGTTTTTGGTTGAAGAAATGTTATCTACTTGTTTCCTTCAAATCACCCAGGTAAACCTGTATGTCTCAAATTATTTGATCTGATTCGATTTTCGGTATCATCAATATCTTCCAGATGCTGTGTTCTGTTTCCTTACTAGAAATGTATACTGTGGACAAGGTTCTGAGATCTTGGTTTGCTGCTGAATTATAAGTACTCTGCAAGTATAACAATTATGCTTCATGGGTGCAAGTTGTTTTTTTATATGGTGAATGTTTGCAGTTGTAATTTGTTGCAGCATGGCCTATATCTACACTATTTCTGATGCAATGGATATCTTTGAAAAGGTTTACTCAGTTTGTTACAATCTTGTCATCTGTTATGCTGGCTTACATGAGCGAATGCTAATATGGTTACTGTTTTAATTTCCAAGACTCATATTGTCATGTCCAGGAATGTAGACCTACATAACCTGAGTCCAAGATTGCCATTTTTCACAATTTTCTTTTTTTTCTCAGAAGTATGGTGATCTCGGATTTAGTATGGGTGTGGAAGGGCTTGCCCCTCCACCCACAAAAACAAGTTTAAAGGAGAAAAAATATTCACTCTTCACACTTCTACTTTATTTTCAGTTCCTTTTATGACATTTTGATTTAAATAGGGATCCCTGTAATAGTGCTACTATTACAATAAACCTTCACTGCAAACTACAAGCTCATGGGAATGCTAATGATGAAAGTTAATTGTAATCCCTGAACAGGAAATGTTCAGCAATATTCTTTTATTTATTAAATTATTTAGTGTTGTTAGACAAGGTGGTGGGCTGGTACAAGGATCCTTTTCAGTCACTACTCAGGCCTTGTAGCAAATGTATCCAAATACAATTTTATTTTTTTATTTTATTTTACATTTGTTGACCAGGCTAGTCCAACTGGATACATGTCCATTTTAAGTAGAGGCCCAGGGAGAAAAGCTCCAAGCTAAGTGAACAAAAACAAAAGCTTGCAAAGAACATAACTTGAAAATTGTAAATAAATAAAATAGTTTATGCTAAAAGGTGTAAACATATTGTATGTATAAGCATTAGCTAAGTATTATGAATTGTTTAAAAACGTTGACATATTGTCAACAACTAAGAAATGTGAGCAACAGTAACTGAAAACACAGTGCAGAGAAGTACAGTATGCATAAGTGAGATGCACCTGCTCTTATTCTTCTGAAAACAGTAAAGTGTCATTCTCCAAAAAAGAATACTCATGGAGACCGAGGCAAAATTAGCCCACATCCTTAAAGCAGAAGTTTGTTTTTGACTTTAACTTCTTAAAGCGTACTAGGTTTTGCAAAACTGTGTCTTAATTAGGTAGACTGTTCTAGTAAGCAAGGTTTGGCTTAAGGAAACATTTTCCACACAGAGCTAAAGAGAAATGGGGTCTGCATATTTTAATGTCATTAAGGCTGCTGGGTGTAATGAGGACTCATGAAATGATAGTTTGCTGTACAGAAGTGGGGACTACCTGTCTATGAGTAGTTTAAAAATGAGTAGGTATGTGGGTCTGACTGAACTAGGCAAGTATTTTGCTCTCAGAATAGCTTTGAAGGTGGATTTCAGTGATTAACTTCTTTAAGTTGAATATGACAACTCAAAGGGTTCTTTTAACCAATGAATGCTGTTTCTATAGACAACTGGTTAATGTAAACAGTGACAAACATTTACTGCTCTATGTTTATTGGTCTGACACTATGTTAACATTTACAGAGCTGCTTCCTATGCATATATCCTATTAACCTGCAATGAATATGTTGGTGTGTCCACTACTGAAGGCACAATGAGTTCCATAGATGCTAAAGATGACAGAGGAACATGAAGATTCAAATGAAAGGGTAGGAGGAACAGGAAGAGTCAAATGAAAAGATAGGAGGAACCGGAAAATTCAAATGAAAAGATAGGAGGAACAGGAAGAGTCAAATGAAAAGGTAGGAGGAACAGGAAAATTCAAATGAAAAGATAGGAGGAACACGAAGAGTCAAATGAAAGAATAGGAGGAACAGGAAGAGTCAAATGAAAAGATAGGAGGAACAGGAAGAGTCAAATGAAAAGATAGGAGGAACCGGAAAATTCAAATGAAAAGATAGGAGGAACAGGAAGAGTCAAATGAAAAGGTAGGAGGAACAGGAAGAGTCAAATGAAAAGGCAGGAGGAACATGAAGAGTCAAATGTAAAGGAAGACTAATTTTCTTTACATGTAACTAATGTACAAAGGTTTGAAAGAATGAACATTTCTTCCTGAAGATATATGGACTGGGTAATAAATTATATTGATTAATATTTGTTATAGTACACACAAGGCATGAAATAAAAAGTGTGACTGTATAATATGTGTATTTGATACTAATGGGAGTTTTGGAATTGTTTTTAGTACAGTGAAGAGTAATACAGCTGTATTAAAACATTATATAGTTCAAAGTGTGATCACCTATTATGCTTGCTAACATTGCTATTACAAGTTACCAGTATGCTTAAAAGAGCATTAATTTTTCATTTGTTTGACTTACCAAGTTAGGGCTTTGAAGCATAATGTTTTATATGTAGAAATTTAAGTCCACTATATTTAAAATTATTTTAATTTATTGTAAAACAATTTCTCTTAATTGTCTTCACTACGCAGGAAAAGGGAACGGTGTCTGTTATCTCAACGTATTAAGCAAGAGGTCAAAATACATACATCATGGATACATGTGGGTTTGAATCCACATGGGGTATCTTACATTATTTGAAGCCTGGTTAGCTCAGTCAGTAGAGCATCTCACTTTTAATTTGAGGGGTCAGGGTTGAAATCTGTTTGGGCAGGAGCTTCTTTAGTTGCTTGCAAACTGTCTATGATCTAGCCCTTATTTCACATGCGAATATTGCATGGTGAAACTGTATTTGAAAAATGAAAATCCTTAAGATGTTTAACACACAAGTTTTCTTAAGGAAGGAGTGGAAAAAATCGAAGTGTTATCCAAATATTTCTTGCTGAAGATGTATGGATTAGCTGATACATTATGACTTCAAAGAAAAAGAAAGGACGGGGTAATTTACTGTTTTTGTAAAACATCTGCTAACATGCACACTTGAGAAATGTCAGAAATGTGTTAAATGCCTATGCAACTTCTATCATAAAATGTGCCTAAATAACTATTCTGGCTATATAAAGGAGAGTTTTTAGACTGAAGAGTAATTGCTATTTCACCAGGGAATTTAGTATAGATGCATTTATAAAAAAGGCATATTTAAAGTAGGAGTGGAATTTGCCCTCTGCATACAAGATGCAGAGACACAATTGATTCAGGTGGCAAATTCATTTTTTTGTAAAAATTATGTTGGGCTGCACAGGCCCTTCTCATGAGTGTGTGTATGGACTCATTTTAAATATGCATTATTTCTTTAAATTATTGCAACTAGGCTGGTAATTAATTTAACTAGTTGTCTTTTTTCATGATTCTTTAAGATAGGATTATGCTGCAAATGATGGGGAAATAACTTACCAACTTCATTTATCCCTATCCTAATCCCAACTGTTTTATATGCCATACCAGTCTTGCCTCGAAGTAAAATGACAACCAGTGCATTTATACATATATGGGTCCCAGTAACTTTGTTGAATGGTACGATGGTCGGCATATGTTTAAATGACACAATTTGATCAACTAAACAGATGGTTGATTGGCATGCAAGACTGTCAGTCCCCAGGTACAGGAAAATACACTTTTCCCTGGGAATTGTGCAAACAGAGTAGAATATGTAATTAGCAGGGATGTAGGGTGGGGGGTTGCCCCCCACAGACACAAAAAAAGGAAGCTTTCTTTATTTTGTTTTTTTAAGTTTTGTATGCACCAAGCCTAATTCTTGGCACATGTACAGTAGCGTGTCAATGTGCAGAATATTGATCAATTTATTTTGACATTATGCATGTCAACTTAAATGATATTCAATCAATTTAAGTAGATCCACATAGATATATTATAGAAGAATACAACATCTGTGGTTAAGCATGATATTTTTTTCTGTACCTAACAAAATTACATGAACCCAAGAAACAAACCTATGAGAGTAAAAAATGTTAATATGACATTAACACGGTAATTTACATATATTTTGTGGAATGAAAGGTTTTGTGAAGACATATTCATTTAAGGTTTTATTTTTATTGAGGAAATTATTGTTGTGTAAATCTGTGTGTGGGAATATGTTAATCATCTATAGCAGAGTTCACAGATTAACTAAAATAAACATTCCTATGCAGCCTATTTCATCATTATTTACATAAAACCATGGCTAATGTTAATTCAGAGGACACTCTATACACAGAAATGCTGTTGATACATAATGTACAATTTTGCTCGATCAATGACAGCATCATATCTTCAATGAATGAAGATCAGATTGCAGTGGAAGCCATCTATTGAAGATGTTCAAAGCACTTAGCACTTGAACATAAAATATCCATACACTATCCATGCATAAAGGAGTGCTTGGCATTTGGTCTAACCAGACTATGGAGCTCACATCTGCAAAATTAATTGATTATTTACACAGTTGTTTACAACAATCACATTGATCTCCTGAAAAATTAAATGGATGACTGCTTAATTACGCTTAACATTACATGGTCTTTTTATGTGTAAGGCATCGTTCTATTAAAAAAAAAATAGATAATGGTCTAAGACTATGGATCTCACATCTGCAAAATTAATGGATTATTTACACACAGAGTTGTTTACAATGATCACACTGATTTCCTGAAAAATTAAATGGATGACTGTTTCATTAAGCTTAACATTATATGGGCTTTCTTATATGCAAGGTATTTTTCTATAAAAAAAAATAAATAAGCAAAAGAATTAGAACTTAACTGAAATGCTCAAATGCAACATTTTTCAGAGGATAGACAGAATAATATATTCCAAGTCCAGAATGAAATTAACTTCTTTCCTGATTCATATCCTACTATTCAGCCAGTACTCTGGATTTTAGACTTATGAAGCTGAAACAAACAAAGCATTTGTACTTAATGTTTGCATCCAAGGAAGAAAATGTTAACTTTTGCACTTCTTACTATTTAAATCAGTTTTATACTGCGGTGGTGGTGCTGCGGTAGCATTGTCACCTCACAGTAAGACGTTGTCCTGTTCGATTCTCAGTTACAGCATCTTCTGTGTGGAGACATGCATGAATGGGCGTACCTTCGTTGAAGGTTGTGCGTCAGGGACAGCAACTCAGCACGTAAAAATCTACTGCCAATCATTAGCGGACCGGAGTTCCGCTGTGGTGACCCCTAACTGGGAAAAGCTGAAAGAGACAACAACAACTGTTTAAATCAGTTTTGTGTGGTTCCTGTTTGTGTTTGTTCTGAATATGAAATTAAAGTTATTAACCGAATGCATTTTATAGTTTGCACTTTTTTGGAGTTGTTTCTGTCCTGTGCCTAAGTATCGAAATCAGTTTTGAATGGGGGCATTTTTACTCAATCTTTTGTGAATCTGATGCCACAGCAATAAATTGGTTTTATTTTAAACAGTTTCCATTGCTACATTTTTGATATCTTAAGTGGATTAATCAGCACTGCTGTTCATATTACTGTGCTTTAATGACTTTTCAAACTTAAATCAGCCAGCTTAGGCCATATGTGTGTTACTTCTAGAACCTGTGGCAACAAACAAAGCATTTGAACTTTATTTTCCATCCAGTAAATTTAAACATACTGTACTTATCTTACAATCTAAATTGGCTTTGTTTTTTCCTACTCACCCACCCTTTGCCTGTTGTGCTTAGAGGCTTTTGAGATGCCTGTCCTTATTGTCTATCTGTCCTTGGGAAAGCTCCTCCCAGTCTAATCTCCTGTACACCTGGCCCTGGAAGCTGCTATCACTCTCATCTCCTTTGCCCAGTAAGATGAACAGATGAGATAAGCTTCTACCAGTCTTTTCTCTTCTCCTCATCATAATGGGCACTGACAGATGGAACTTGGTAGGCCCTCACCTTATATGGTCAGTGTACTCTGAACCTGCCTTAAAGTTTATGTTTGCTGGCTTGTCTGCCTTTTAAACACCTTATAATTATCTGTAGCTAGTTGCAACTTTTAGCTAACTAAAGTGTCTTTTTGCATTAAGAAGACTGTAACTGCAATTCTAGTGGTAGTGGAAAGGTAGTCTGGCCAGTCCAATCCAAGTTGAAAAACATACAAGGAAGCTTTAAGTGAGAATTGCTTGATATATATAATGGTTTAATTTGTTTTTGGCAACTTTTCACTTTTAGCTAACTAAAGTGTGTTCTTACATTAAGAATGGGACTGTAATTCTAGTGGAAGTAGAAAGATAGTATGGTCTGTCCACAATGGGAAACAAACAGGGAAGCTTAATGTGAGATTGTTTCACTGGACAGAGTGCTTTTTAGCTGGTTTACTCACTTTACTTTGAGTCTATAATTTTGGCATGGGAGGATATGGTCAACAGACAACATTGCTTTGCCAGGGATACTCTGCACTGGCCCACTCTAGGTATTTGAATATTGGCTAAAACATCATCTTCCCCCATATAGTACTATTGTTATGCAAATCCAAACTTCCAACATAGGAAAACCAACCCAAGGGAATCTAAAGGTGTTAATGATCAATGCCATGAAACTAAATAAGAAACTCCACTCCTCCAGGCTCTTCTCACTCTGGAGAATGTGGACACTTGTACAGTTACTGAGACATGGTTTATAGCCATGGAAAACACCCCAGAAGTGTAAGGCTACAAGTCCTTCTACACATTCAGGCCAGCTACTGCACATGTAGGGACCAAAGGCAGAAGTATCTCAATCTATACCAACAAACTCATCTCAAGACTAGTCTAACAGTATGATGCACTTGAGCTTCACCATGTCCTAATTTCCATAAACAAAGTCTCATATCATATCCTTGCAAGTTATAGGTCTCCCTCTGTGACCCAAGAAACCCCAAATTAGTACTTGTACTTACGTGAGTCCTACACCATTCAACCTAATACTATATTTATAGGCTACTTCAACTACCCCACTATAAACTGGGATGCTTACATAACCCCAAACTTACAGGGATAGAAATTCTTGGAATTTGTAAACATAAACATCTTGGACCAGATAGTCTGTTTGCCCACTAGGGGTACAAACATACTTGACCTGCTACTCACAAACATGGGAAAATGCTGTACCTCACCTAGTGTAGTGTCCTCTCTGGTAAGGTCAGACTATAAAGTTGTCACCTTCATAATAAAAATCAGTTCTATGACACCAGCTAATCCTGTAACATTTTAAAACTTTTCTAAGGCAGACATCCTTCTTCTAAATGATAACATGTCAACATTTCAAGCCCCACCCCTAAATATTGAGAACACAGCTGGATAAGTGGAATTGTTCACAGAACCCCTGCACAGTCATGCCAATAACTGCATAGAAACAGATGTGCCTACCAGAAATAAGCCCAGAACTAACAAAAAAAAAACACCAACCTGGTGGAATCCAAACATAAGCAGGTTGTACAAGAAAAGAAAAAAGTCATAGCCAGGATTAGGAAGTGCTACACCCAGCATGATAAACACACACACACATTAATCTAAACAAGCAACTAAGAGGGCAAGTTACATATTTAAGGTAAAGTTGCCTCCCAGGTAAAGGACAACCACAAGGCTTTCTTTCCCCATGTCAAAAACTTCAAAGCCAGCACACAACGGTATGCAAAAATGATTGTAAATGGAACCACCTATGTGGAGCCAGAAGATATACTAAATTTGCTGGCAGACAAATTCATCTCCAGTTTTACCACACAGAGGAAAGACCATTAAACAAACTCCCCCAACTATCCTAGGAAACAAGTACTAGATGCACTCATTAAGACCAAAACACTGACCAATGGGCCCTGATAGTATCCCAGGATGCATCCTAAATAGCCTGAAACATGACCACCACAGTCACTCTTTAACCATAGCCTACAGAGAGAACTACAATGGTCATCCATCTGTACAAGGGTGGGCCATCAATGGACCCTGGGAACTACAGACCCATACGTCTAACTAGCCTCACATGCAAGGCCATGGAAAATTTATCATGGAAATGATTAATAAGGACATAGAAAATCTTCAAACATTGGATCCAACCCAGTCTGGTTTTGTCAAAGGCAGGTCATGCCTACTCAGCAAGTGGACTTGTTTGAGAAGTTCATCAGCCCAGTCGATGAGGGCAAAATGTTGGGTACCACCTACCTTAACCTGGCTAAGGCATTTAAAACAATACTCTACTCGGACATTGTAGACAAATTCATAGATACAGGCATAAATCCCAGTGTTATGTGCTGGACAACCAGCTGGCTGTCAGAACCCAAGATGTTAGGATAGGGTAAACCACCTCCACAAAGAGGCCAGTCAGTAGCAGAGTCCCTGAGGCCTCTCCTCTGTGCTGGGTTAGTTCCTTTATGGCATCTACTTCTTGGAAGTCAAGGCCAATGTTAAGGGCCTCTGGCTGACAAAATTTTCAGATGATTGCAAACTAGTAATAGCCATAGAATCCCATCACAATACTAAAATCCTACAGAAAGAATAAATGACTGGTGCCAAGCCACAGTTTAAAACTCAATGCCAAGAAATGCATAATAGGGCCTTTGAGAAGTCAGCCACACCAGGAGATTACTTAATCGATAACACACTCAAGAATCAGTAGTCAGGGATTTGGGGTATGTACATACCTCTTAACTGCCCAGTTGTTTGCAGAATGTACAGATTTTTGCCTCATACGTTTGGTCTTCATAAAATTTGTGATTTTCTGGCAAATCCTTAGGGATTGACATCACTAAATAATGACATACATTAGAGTTTCCAGCTTTATATCCTTCAGAAAATGCATAACAGAAAATCTGTTATTCTAGCAAGTTTGTAGGTTTCTAAGACCAACATTTAAAACCTGTCCATATTTTTTGGACCTTTGTCCCCCTATTATTTTAGGCTTTATCCAGATTTCTTGTGATAAGAGATTAAGTGCCATGGGAATTTATGCAAATAGTAATGTGTCTAATAATGTTTAGGAAATCATTCTGTGTTGCTCAGCTTATAAGCAAGCCAGGACATCTAGATCCAAGGAAGCCACTGTTCCAGTGTATTTGGCCCTCATCAGGATCATCACTGAGCACAACATCCCATTCACTACGAACATGACCAGGCACAACTGGAACGTCCAACAGAGGTTCTTCACAAAAAGATTGCAAGATGTAAACAGCCTGTTTTAGAAGATCACCTCAAACCCCGATCTCTATTTTCTGCTGAGAAGCAATATATGCCTGGCATAAAAGGCATCCTTGGATCCCACTCTGATGGACCTTTTACATATCTGCAAAATGAATAGCATCAGAATTCCTCGATCTGGGATTTAAACTTTGCTTGTGACATAAATAGGACATGTTGGAGGGACAGGTAGGTGCCTCAGAGAATTCCCCTTCTCTGGAGCAGGCTTCCCATCCAGGTGAAGCAGAGCTCCTCCCTCACCCTATTAAAGAGGAACCTGGATGAGTGGATAAGAAATCAGAAATACTGCCTGGGTCTAGATTTGTGGGAGTTCCCTTTGTTGCATATATTTGGTCAAGTACATGCTGAAGCGGCATTATACTCAGTAATGGGTCTGGTAAGAGCTAAGAAAAGTGTCACTATAACTTCCTTGGACCTGGATGCTGTGTCCTTACTTATAACTTGGGCAACATAGAATGATTTACTTGCTACCTTGGCCAGATTTCAGACTACTGGTTCAACTTTTATGGGTGTCTTATCGATAGAGTAATAAGCCTGGATGGTAGTCTTCCCAACAGGCACTATAATGCATTTCTTGACATTGAGTTTTAGCCCATAACAGACCCTCTTATAAGATGTTTGTGTCATGGGGGAATCTGTGGCAGCTCCCAATTTGCAGTCATCTGTTAACTTGGTCAGCCAAAGGCCCTTTACATTAGCCTTTACCTCTAAGAAGCAGATTCAAAATAGAAGCAGTCCCAGGACAGAGCCCAGGGGTACCCTGTTGGTGACCAGTCTCTTAGTAAAGGTGGCATCACCATTCCTGACTTCCTGGACTCCGACTCTGAGCCAGCTGGCAATCAAGTGGGTCATGTAGGGGTTTATGCTGAACTGAATGAGTTTGTCAACTTTACTTGAGTGGGATATTGTATCAAACACATTAGCCATATCCAGGTAGACAACATGCACAGTTTTCCTCTCATTCATCACCTTGTTGACCTTCTCAAAGTTGTCCACCAGGTGTAGTAGGCATGACCTTCCCTTGACAAAGCTAGACTGGTTGGGTCAATTCTCTGCTGATCATTTCTATGACAATCTGTAGCATAGCTTTGCATATTAGGCTAGTCAGATGAATAGGTCTGTAGTTTCCTGGGTCAACTGATGGTTCACCCTGGAGAAGTGGAATAAACATTGCAGTCTTCCATTCGCATGGTACAAAGCCTGTTTTGCTGTAATACTTAATTTGAAGTAACAGAGGCTACTAGATCCTGATTTTGTTTCTGTTCCACTTACAAACATTACTTTAAAACTTTCTAATGTTTTGTTAAGTCTATACCAATTTATTTAGCTTCGTGACTAAATGTTGCTGCACTCTCTCTGGCACTCAAAAGTGTGAACAAGAAAGTGTAACTTTTGATCTCCAATACCGATTAGAGATTAAAAATCTCAGTAACACTTAAAACATTTTCAAATGAGGGTACATGCCAACATCCTGCTACTGATTATACTAAACATTGGAGTAAGGGGATTTTACCAAGATATTCCAATCTTGGAATCAGTAAATAAAAGAGAAAACTGCAATAACTTGCATTCTTTGTATCAATCAAATGTGCAGCAGTCTTCTGCCTTGTCCTCTTTCTTCAGCATCATGGAATCTCTGATGTTTAGTTGAATCTTTATCTCAAATACACATTTATTTCCTTCTGATCCAAGTAATTGCAGGTCAGTTATCCATGTAAGTTATGATGCAAAAATATTATGGCATTTTTGGCTAATAGATAAAAATGATGTATACATTATATTATTCCCCCTTTGAATCTGTTTTTCACCAAATGGCAAATAAATAAAAGACCAGACCCTTACCTTGGAGTTATTAATTTTCATTAAATGATTTAAACAATTTAATCTCCACGTTTTTCGTTGATGCTACTCAGCTTTTCCACAGGACTGGACATAACCTCATTTTTATGGTTTTAAAACAAATAAGTATTCTACTATGATTGTTCTAATAGTGTTAAGCCCTTTTGTAGTTCTACTTTTCTTTGTTTGAGTATAATTATAGGGAAGCATTACAATGTTTGAGAATGGCTATTAATACAGGAGATTCCTCAATTTCTTAGCTTTGTTTAAGATCTCCATACTCAGTATGAATACTACCTCAAAGCTGTTATTTCATGCTAATTTATCCTATTTGATTTTGAAATTCTTCTTTCATTGCCTTCATAGTGATCATTTTAGTTTATTATATGCTAGATCTTTTATAACTGCGGTGGTGGTGCTGCGGTAGCATTGTTGCCTCACAGTAAGACGTTGTCCTGTTCGATCAGCTAGAGCGTCTTCTGTGTGGAAACATGCATGAATGGGCGTACCTTCGTTGAAGGTTGTGCGTCAGGGCCGGCAGCTCGGCACGTAAAAATCTGCTGCCAATCATTAGCGGACCGGAGTTCCGCTGTGGAGATCCCTAACCTGGAAAAGCTGAAAGACACAACAACAACATATGCTAGATCTTTTATGACTGTTTACAAGAAAACAAACCTACAGTAAAATGTGTGGGTATCACCAAACTCCCAATTTCTACATAGGTTCATAGGTAGGTACTAGGCTACCTGCCCGAAGGCATTTATAAGCCTAGCTAGAATGTGTTGGCTTTCACCACCCCCTTTAGATTAGTTCCCTGTCCAGCAGAGCCCCTGAAGTGATCCCCGGGGTAAACTTTTTGTTACCCATCCACTCGTCAAAGTTTCTTTTGAAGAGTGTTAGTGAGGAGCTCTGCCTAATGTAGATTGGGATCTTGTTCCAAAGCATGGGAAGTCTCTGGGACATGAATCTATCCCTCCAGCATGTCCTAATTATTGTTGTGGTGAGGTTTAGATCCCTAGAGTATGTGGCTCGAGGGGATAAGGTTTTCTTTAGATGGAGGATGTCCATCAATTCTGAGTTGGACATGGCCTTGTATGTCAGGCAGAGATCACCTCTGAGAAGGCAGTATGCAACCGAGTACAGCTGTAGTTTCTTCAGTTGAGCTGCATAGGGCATCTGTTTGAGGCCAGTGATCCTCTTGGTGAGGTACTTCTGTGGTCTTTCCAGCTGTTGCAGGTGTCTTGTAAGGTACATCCCAAATGGGGCGTTGTACTCTATGATGAGTCTGATGAGTGATGAGTAGAGGGGCACAATGACCTCTTTTGATCTGGATGCGAACCCTTTTGTGATTAGGTGGGCCACATAGAAGGATTTTCTAACAACTTTGGTAATGTGATTATCAAAGGTAAGATTACTATCTACTTGGGTCCCCAAATCCCTTATTATGTCTTCTGTATTTAGGGGACTACCACCTATTTGGTAGTTTGTGAGTACTTTGTTTTTTCCAAAGGGGATGACTATGCACTTTTTGGCATTTAGCTTGAGGCCATGATTTTGACACCAGGTATCCGTCTCAGTGAGACCCTTTTGGAGGATGTCTGTGTCAGCCAGAGAGTCAATTATAGCCCCTAGTTGGCAGTTGTCTGTGAACTTCGTCAGCCATAGTCCTCCTGTGCTTGCCTGTACCTCTGAGAAGTATATGCCGAACAGGAGGGGTCCTAGGACTGAGCCCTGGGGAACGCCACTTGTAATGGGTTTAGAGTCAGACCTAGCTCTAACCATGTGGGTTCTGTCCAAGAGCCAGTTGGCAACCCATCTTGTGATGTAGGTGTTTATGTTCAGGCTGGTGAGCTTGTCTATAATACCAGAATGGGGAATGGTGTTGAAGGCCTTAGTGAGGTCTAGGTAGGCTGCGTGTACCACCTTTCCCTCACCTATAGCCTTGGTAACTGTCTCAAAGAAGTCCACCAGCATTTGAAGGCATGATCTGCCCTTAACAAAGCAAAATTGGGTAGGGTTCAGTGTTTGGAGGTTCCCAATGTCTCTGTTAATGAGTTCCATGATGATGCACTCCATAGCCTTGCAGACTAAGCTAGTCAGGCTTATAGGGTGATAGTTCCCGGGGTCTGTTGTGGCTCCACCTTTGTTGAGCAGCATAACCGTTGCTGTGTGCCACTCTATGGGTACATAGCCTGTAGAGAGGCTGAGTTTGAACAGTGTGTTTAGGTGAGGGGTTAGTTCGTCTTTGAGCTCATGTAGGACGCAGCCTGGGACACCATCCGGTCTCATTGATGCTGTGGTTTTGGCTTTGGAAAGGGTTGTTTTAACCTGAGTGTGATTTCATGGACTCTACATTCTTCTGGTATGGTTATGGGCCCTTTCGGGGGTGAGAGGGGGGTAAAGTTTGCACTGAACCTGTCTGCCAGGATGCTGGCAATATCGGTCGGTTCAGTGCATTTTGTGCCATTCTGCACCAACTCCGAGCAGATTTGAGCATTGCCACTTAGATTCTTGACATAGCTAAAGAATGCCTTGTGGTTATCTTTGGAGTCCTTGGCAATTTTTCTTTCAAAGCTCGCCTTGGATGATTTTATGAGGGATCGTAGTTTCTTACTGATACTGATCAGGGATGTCTTCCCTTCTTGGGATTTTACTCTTTTCTGTACTAGTTTCCTCCTCCTATTGTATAGCTTGTTTATGGCAGGAGTCCAACAGACTGGCTTCCTTTTCTTGGAGGAGTGAGTCTTGGTTTTGCTTGGGATGGCATGATCCATGCATTTTTGTAGGCGCCCGTAGACTGCATTAGTAAAAGATTTTGCAGCTTGGACAGCGTTATCCTTCATCATGGGGGCTTTGAAACTTTCCATCTCGGTCTTAAGTAACGTAAAGTTTGCTTTTGAAAAGTTTTTCATGGTAGTTTTCTTGTCCGGGGGTGGAGGCGGAATTTGGATATCCAAAGTGATTTGTTTATGGTCAGATATAACTAGCGAGAGGTTAACCTCTGGTGTGGAACACCGATCGCCCATGTTGGTGATGACCAGGTTCAATATGTTGTCACCTCTTGTGGGAATGCTGACCAGTTGAACCAGGACATTTGAGTTTATAAATTCTAGGAAATGTTGGGCAAGAGAGTTGGTACTTGAGTAGTTCTCTCAGTTAAAGTTTGGGTAATTGAAATCACCCAATATTTGGGTGTTTGGTAGGACCTTTATGTTTCCCAGTGTTTCCAGAAATGCGGAATGGGGGTCCTGGGACATGGTGGGTGATCTGTAGCAAGCTACAATTTGAATTGCAGTTTTGCCCGTTATTAATTGCATGTGGATGATCTCTGAAGCATCGTGCTGTGCCACTAACCTGGAGGTATGAGTATCCTTGATGATGATGATGAGTGTATACTCCCGCCTTTTGTATTTCGGTTTGGGTTCTGTTGCCAAAATGTATGGTATGAGCTGTAGCCTTGGTAGTACTGGGGTGCTCTCTGAAGCCTTAAACCAGGTTTCTGTTTCTGCACATATATTGATTTTCTCCATAGTGAGGAGTGCCTCAAGTGCATGCATTTTGAGGTTTAGACTTCTTGTATTGAGTAGCATTACCCTCAGTTTTTTGTTACTTGTGCTATTTATGGTGGTGGGTTTGTCTTTTGAGCCTTGCCTAAAAAAAGGCACTATGGGGGTGGCAAGAGCCTTGGCCAGTATTCGAAAGCCTAAGGATGACAGGTGCAAGCCGTCTCTAGCAAAGCAGCGTGGCTTGTCAAGCATGTCATCACAGGTGGACAGACACTGGATTCCCTTTGAATGACATGTAATATTTAATCATGACGTCACATGGATGGTGCCACATTTCTTCATCTCCTCACAACAGAGTCAGGGTACCCTTATGATTGCTGCTTAGGGGCCGATGTACATTGACTAATGATATTCCTCTATTTCTTTCCTATATTTATCTATGTTTTTAAGCCAAGTTAACCTTATTCCATTTGCTTACTCAACTAACTTCACTGCTTTAATACTAAAACAAACAAGTCTCAGTTTTGGCTCTAATATTTTTCAAAGTTTTAGGGGCTAGCAAGATATATGATAATTCCCTCTCAATCAATGCAGTTTGTAAAGCAGGTGTCTCCCATTGATCTGTCCTTGGCACCCTGCTCTTTTTACTTTTCAAAAACGGTCTGACTCACAATCTGCAAGACCTCCGTCTTATTAGCTATGCAGATGATTTGCTTATCCTCAACTTTAGGCCATGTGCTACTAACCTTCAAAAACTACAGGTCTTCAAAATAAATATGCGGCTGCAGGATAAAAAATTACTTGCCAATCTTAGAAAATTTAAATAAATGTTACTTTTATCTCTCCCTACCCTATAAATCAAATACAAAATGGGTAACCCTCTTACAAATGTCTCAGAACAAAGCTATCTTGGCATCCCCTTGGAACACTCCTTATCATTCATCCAAAATGTCTAAAAAATGTTAAACAAAACCCTTGTCTAACTAAAATTATGCTATACCAGGCACATTGCTCCCAATGTGCACAATGAGCACTAGCGAGTAACGCCTCAATTCTTAACCTAGAATACGGTCTCTCTATTAACAGTAAGTTACTCTTCCAACACACAAAATCCAAATTGCCCTAAATAAAATATGTAGACTTCTACTAGCAGCCATCTGAACTCACCACTGTGACCTCCTAAAAAACTTCACTTGCTTACTGCTAATACTTTTTCCACAATTATCAGCCAAGGCTATTTCCCTTCCCTGAAAACAAAACTTCCCATCAGTGACCAGAATTATCCCCTTTAGAGACAGTAAAGATAAAGCAATTACCATGTTCAGACCATGCTTCAAAGCAGTCACTGGAAAAAGGACATTAAGAAAATTGGGCTCAGCAACATGGAACCATCTTCTGCCAGAGGTAAGAAGACAATTCATCTGCGTGCTTTTAAGACAGAGCTAGAACACCTAACCAAGGAAGAAGCCTGCACATCCTTTCAAGATAATGCTCAACTACAAAACTGAAAGAAAGCTGGTGGTAGAGTATTTCCCGTTTGCTGGCATAAAATCTCATTGTGATCTTATGTAACTTGTAAATGTATATAACCTGCAAATATAATGTCTTGCTTAATGTGATTGTAATACTTTTGTTTACATTTCTGACTCTCTGTAACTTATCATGATGTTTGTTGCCTAGGAAGGGCAGCATGGTCACTTTGTAGCCAAGAATTTCTATTTTACAGCTTTGGACATATGGGGCTCATGCTGAGATTCTGAGGAATTAAACTCTGTCCCTCTAAACAGTGAAAGCAAAACTGCAAATATGGAGATTAATGTCTCAGGCTGAGGTACCTTGGAGAATTACTTTTACTCAAAGATATAGTAATCCTGAAGTTGGCATATTACAGCACAAACACTGTGGAGGTAAACCGCCACCCTTATCACTAAATATAAAGGTTCAGGCAGGGAAATTTGTGATGTTAATACACTTTAATGGCTTTAAAAGTTATTTTCCAAGAGTTGTCTTCTTTTTGACAGTTAACTATTTTTCAGTGTCGCAGAACTCACAACTATGGGTCATTAACATATGATAGAAAGCCAAGATTTGAATTCAGTCATAATCTATATGTTCTCTCTTCATGGAGTTTTTACACCATCATTGTACTTGCATATGTTATTACAGCATCATTGTAGCAGCATATGCTATTACAGCATCATTGTACCTGCCTATGTTATTGCAGCATCATTGTACCTGCCTGTGTTATTACAGCTTCATTGTACCTGCATATATTATTACAGCGTCATTGTACCTGCCTATGTTATTACAGAGTCATTGTACCGGCATATGTTATTACAGTGTCATTGTACCTGCCTATGTTATTACAGCGTCATTGTACCTGCATATGTTATTATAGCATCATTGTACCTGCCTATGCTATTACAGCGTCATTGTACCTGCATATATTATTACAGCGTCATTGTACCTGCTTATGTTATTACAGCGTCATTGCACCTGCCTATGTTATTACAGCATCATTGTACCTGCATATCTTATTATAGCGTCATTGTACCTGCCTATGTTATTACAACGTCATTGTACCTGCATATGTTATTACAGCATCATTGTACCTGCATATGTTATTACAGTGTCATTGTACCTGCATATATTATTACACCATCATTGTACCTGCATATGTTATTACAGCGTCATTGTACCTGCATATGTTATTACAGTGTCATTGTACCTGCATATGTTATTACACCATCATTGTACCTGCATATGTTATTACAGCGTCATTGTACATACATATGTTATTACAGCGTTATTGTACCTGCCTATGTCATTGCAGCATCATTGTACCTGCCTGTGTTATTACAGCTTCATTGTACCTGCATATATTATTACAGCGTCATTGTACCTGCCTATGTTATTACAGCGTCATTGTACCGGCATATGTTATTACAGTGTCATTGTACCTGCCTATGTTATTACAGCGTCATTGTACCTGCATATGTTATTATAGCATCATTGTACCTGCCTATGCTATTACAGCGTCATTGTACCTGCATATATTATTACAGCGTCATTGTACCTGCTTATGTTATTACAGCGTCATTGCACCTGCCTATGTTATTACAGCATCATTGTACCTGCATATCTTATTATAGTGTCATTGTACCTGCCTATGTTATTACAACGTCATTGTACCTGCATATGTTATTACAGCATCATTGTACCTGCATATGTTATTACAGCGTCATTGTACCTGCATATGTTATTACACCATCATTGTACCTGCATATGTTATTACAGCGTCATTGTACCTGCATATGTTATTACAGCGTTATTGTACCTCCCTATGTGTTTCAAGTACTTTCATGTTCTATTGCTTCTCAAAACATACTGGTTGGTTGGCTACTTTACACTGCTGATATATAATACATTTACCCTTCCTTTTGTGGTCCAGATGATGACTGAAAGATGGACTAATTAACTTACCTGGTTAACAGGTGAATACATTTAAAGAATTAACCATGGGTTGAATTCTGCTTCCCTCACAGATAGTAGCAGACCACCATGCTATGCAGTTATGCTGTAGTATGTCTGTGCCTAGTGCAAGTTAAATGCTTTTAGATCCACCAGTGCCACTCTCAGCTGCTTGTAAACAGAAGCGCCATCATTAGTACCACTGGTCTATTTATCATATGGATAGAAATGAATCTGCTTAACCCTAACAGAATACAGATATGGAAATGACAAGTACATGTAAGCATATTTGTTTATTTACTTAAATCTCTGAAGTCTGCTGATGGTAGGAAATAGCAACTAACTGGAACATTTGTATTTGTGGTAAACTAGTTACCACTGCAAAAAGATCTGTTTTGTGGAGCAGAAAATAAAAGTGAATCTGCTGCCAACATCAGTCAGATAGCAGGTTTAAACAATAAGTTATAAAATACTCAACTTCCATCTCCTAATAAAACTGTCTATATAGTGTTCACATAAACAATAAGTATCTTTGCAGTCACAGCGTGACATAATTAATGCTAAAATAACACATAATAAGCTGCATGTATCTGAATAAGTGAGTGGACAAGCAATGCATTACTTCATTATGTATTTAATTATAAATCATCATCTATGGACACAAGTAGTATTATGAAATAACACAGCTTGAATCCATCCACCCACCCACACGCAACCCCTTTTCCCAGTTTTTGAACACTGAGTTGAGGTGTCACATCAACAGAGACAATCACCTACAGCTTGCATATAATTGCAAAACTCATTGCAAAGTGCAGTGGTGACAACTGCTATATTATGTCATGGATTATGTTGTTCAGCTAATCAATGACTGGGACTCTTTATGACAAAATTTATTACAACCCTTCTGGACTAAGACCTGACTGACAAAAAAATAATAAAATGGTGGAGTAATCCAACTTGTTGTATTTACCTTAGTCAGTAGCTAAATTACCCCTTCCCAAAACTCAAAATTAGTCTGGAAGTTGTGTGTTTAGTCAGACATGTCTTTTACTTAAAACAAATGAGATTATATTTGAAATCATGCGGTAGCCATCGATAATCTTATCAGGCATGCACAATAAACCTCGGTTAAGTAATATCACATGATTATTTAGAAAGGAACAGTGAGAAAAGAATGTGAAGCCATTGCATGCATTGTAGAAAGATACAGTTACACATTGCTAGACATACAACAAGCAAACAAAACATAGCACAAATTAGGATCCAGGGCACAGATAACAGGATAAGTCACCTGACACCAACAATTACACTAAACATTGCCCAGACCTGTAGCACATATACTTTACACTGGATTTTTGTACATGTACTGCCCTGGTAAGCAAACTAAATAAAGGCAATTAATCAGTGAAATGCAAAATCATACACAAAATGTGACACAGTACAACAAAAAAAAAATCTTTCTGCAATGCAGACGCCCATAAGTGGCAAAAACGATGCCAGCTTCAGGGCTACAAGTAAATAATATGCAGAGAGTACACAAAGTATAACGAAAATGTAGCAAGTATCGTGGTAAATCTCAAGGATCACCGGCACGGAAATAAACACATGTACATGCATCACTGATGTGTATAAACCAAACACAGTATGCATAGGCAAGAGCTCATGTCAGTACATGGCTGATACTCATATGGTAATCAATGTGGAAATATTTTCACAGGCAGCAAACCACATCTGCAAAACAAGAACATTTCCAATGCTTTATGCTCATCAATACCAAAGATATGATATAGACCACAAAAATTCCTAGATACCATATAATTTTTTCAACTATAACATGACCTAGCAAATTATGTCCCACTGCCCACCTATATCTTCTGGAGAAGAGGACAGGCTTTGGAATGCAGATTCTTTGATGTCATCCATGGAATTATGCTCATGGCTTATTATTGCAGGGATGTCATTAATGTTTATCATATGTAGTGCCCAGCCTTTGATGATATTCTATGTCTGTGCAAAAGATGCAGCTGTCAGTTCTTCCACAGACCAGAATACTGGCAGGTTGGTTGGTGACAATATGAGGCTATGCAACGTGTAGGTCCTCTTCAAGACAGACCCTTTTTGTACATCTCATGGATCTACTCAAAAAATGGGATGGGCTGCCTGCAGTACTGCTCCCAAAATAACCTGAAGGAAGCCACTCTGTCATTAAAGGGTAGATACACCAGTGCTAAGAGTTCATTTGGTAACTATTTGAAATGTTGCGACTCACTAGAGTGAGTCCTGAAATGTGGAGACTGAATGATCAGAAGAACAGACTTGCATATCCTAAGTCCCAGATGCCATTTCTCAGAATATTCCGTTTTCTCTGAAGTATGGCAATCTTGGAATTGGTAGTATAAGTTTGGGGAATGCAGGAAGCCTTGCCCCCCACTCCACAAAAAGACGTTTTAAAGATAGGAGTAAAATGCAAAAGAACACAGTGAACTCAGTATCTGGGAGAAAAACAAAACCAAAGATGAGCGCTTTCACAACTCGTGTTGCTTCTTCAGATGTAATACTCAGAGTAAAACATACATGCAATCCTTTTAAAGACAAGATTTTATACTATAATTGTTTTGTTAACAATGTTTCTTTTCTGAGATGGCACAGTAGATGAATTTGCTCTTTTTTTAGGTATCTAGAAGGTACCATGGATTTTTTGAGGTTTATGTATAATCTAATAACAGTATTGAGTATTTGGATGTATGCATTAAGTGGAATGGTGATACCATTACTACTAATTTGTTTAAAAAATCTTGTAAGGTAAAAAAGTTACACGCTCGTAGCATGCACCCAAAAAAGACTAAGATGAATGTTATGAGGGGGCAGTTTTTTAGATCTGCAAGGTTGCATAGCAAGCACAGTGACATGTACACCTCCTTTGACACTTTATCTGAGTACAAGCAAAGGGGCTATTCAGACCTAGATATTGGGCTTGTACAGAATGACGTTATCGCTCATAGGATTGGTAGGGCTAGACCTTACTTTCATGTTAATGATATTAATACAGATGACAGGGACATTGCATGTGAACATCTTAGGATGCCTATTACTTTTTCAACTGATGCAAATTCTATATGTGACATTGTTAGGAAACATTCAAAGGTGTTGATGTCAGACCCTAAGTATAGAGAGATCTTTGATGAACAACCACAATTTGTTTTTAAAAATAATGCATCTTTTAAAAAAGTGCTTTCTTATAAATCCCTTGCTACTAACAACAATCTAAGATATGATCTAGCGAGTGACAGATGTGGGACACATACATGTGGATGTTGTAATGTATGTTATATCAGGACTGATAACACCTTTATACACCCTTTGAGTGGATGTTTGTTCACCTTTCAGGTGTATGCTGACTAATAGTAGTAAATTGGTATACCTGGCTGTGTGTGACACACCTGTGTTTCCCACTACGTTGGCATGACTACTAGACATTTGAGAGATCGTATAAAGAAACATATCTATGCAATTAATAAAGGAGATACCAGGCATGCTTTGTGCGAAAGCTCTCATCTCTGTTTTTGTTTTTACTATTAAAGTGTTTTTCCAACAGATACTGAGTTTGCTGTGTTCTTTTACGTTTTACTCATCTTTTTATCAGTTTGTTCTTGACCATATTATTATCTCTTGAAGTTTTAAAGAAAATTAAGAAGAAGAGTGATTTTTGTAATCCACTCTTCTACGTGTTTTCAGTTCTTTTTTTTTAGCTTTATGGCACTCAGCATTTTAACTGCCAACATTTCAATAGGGAGCCATTTTCTTTCCTTCTAACTGAAACTCCAGGCATGTAGTATATTTCACCTTCCATTCTAGCTGAGGGGACCCTGTCCAACAGTATTTGCCCATGGGAGAAGAGCCAGCCATGGCAATGTATACTCAGAAGGGTAATTTGAACTACATTAATGTGGCCATCTCAAAGTCAAACAGCATAAACTGGGGTGCAAATGTCAAACCATGTTCCTCAACAGGGGCTATCCCTGTATCATACATTATCATGTCCTGTATCCTGTATGATGATATCCTGTATCATCCAGCAATTTGAGAAAACAATGACTGCTGTTTTTACTGTAGGCATACAGTCGCCCATGTGGGGAATGTCCAAATCATCAACCCCAAGCAAGGCTGCCAGTGGATGCACTGTGAGAAGGAAGATATGTTCTTCCTCCCCCTTTCTGTACCTGTAAAGTGAGTGAAGGTTAGAGTTTTATTAATCATCCATTCCCTCCTGTATTATTATAAAAAGGTGCAAAGCTCTTTTCCTCAACAAGTGCTGGATTCCCTCCTTGCTGGCCATCTATGTGGAAAGTTCCACAAAATATCTGCAGGTGTGGCACCCTCTGTCTTAATGGCCAAAACGAGATATGCAAATTATATTTATTATGGGCCAAGAAGATGGTGTTTAGACAGCAGCCTTCATGAGATTTTCCTTTTCTAAAGCAAAAACGTGGATAACACTACTTCTGCATTTTGTCATACTTTGACACATGAACACACACACAAACCAGGAACAGGAGCTTGATAGGCATTTCATATGAAATCTGAAATCCTTGGTCATCAGAATGGACTTATCCCTCCATGATAATAGGGTACTGTATACATTTCCTGTGGTGATGTTCACCACATCCTGGAATTCATTTTTAAATGACATCTTGTACTATGGCAGGCTCCATAGGTCCCTCTTTATTGATTGTCACCAACAGGAGTGCATTCAATGTTATCTGACTGCCAGCTGACTCATGAGGGTTAGATGATGGATCAAGGAAAAGCAACAGTTTCAGGAAGTTGTATATTATACCTTGTAGCATCAATGAGCTATAAAGATGGCCCTTTATGAACAAATGCGTTCTTACAAAGCCTGTGCAATCTCAGTGCCTCAGTCAATGCCTCTCTGGGATCTCTTATTTAATAGGACTACTGTCATTTTGACAGAAATCCATCCATCCATCCACAACCCCTTTTCCCATTTTTGCATATGGGGTCAAGGTGTCACTTCAACAGTTACAATCACCTACAGCCAGGGTTCACATTGCCAGGTGACTAGCCTGCCACTGCTGTTCCTCCACACTACCCACATAAACACACACATCTATGGCTGATTTAGAGTGTCCAATTCACCTACTGCGTGTCTTTGGAATGTGGGAGGAAACTGAAACACCCAAAGAAAACCCACGTAAACACAAGGAGGCCATGTAGACTCCAAATACAAGGCACCCCAACCAAGACTCGAACCAGAGAACCTCTTGTTGTGAAGCTACAATGCTATCTGCTGTACCACTGTGCTACTCTTTTTGATGAAAAAATTCTCTTAAAAAGGGTGCTGGAAAAAAACTTCTGTACTTCCTGGGAAAACTAACACCATATATTTGGCTCAAAGTTACCAAATTGTTCAGCTTCAATGTATGTCTATTTATTTATTTATTTTTATTGTTACGTTTCTTATCTAGCTAGCATTTCTTGTTGTTTCATTTTTTTGTTTGCAGTAGGACTGGAGTACAACTGATATCCTTGACTCCCTCATTTAGTCGCATTTTTTCCTTCTGCTGTTCTGCTTTTTTGATGAGGGATGTTGGACAGCAGACTAAACAGGGAAAACCATATTTTCCATGCATCAGAGGGAGATTCCCGCTTCTTCTGGTGGAACACAATGCATTCCAGGTCATTCAATGGATATAATTCTTCAAGCATGTCTAGATGTCTCCTTGATAGTATACATTCAGGTGATATACTTACAGGATGTCAGAACCATCCCAGTTGTCTCCATTCAATTCAAAGGAGCAGTGTTTATATTTCAAGGTTTCCCCAAGTCACTGCTATCCACATCCTACAACGGAGATGTCCAGAAATAACATGAAGCTTTTTTCTCTGGTCACTTACCACAGTTGTTCATGATAGGTGATGATGGGTTGATAGAATTCAAAGTAAACAAAGACCACTGGCATAGAAATCAGCTACTGATTTATCAGTGCAGAAACATTCATCACCCTAGGAAATGAAGTTACTGCCTCATCCACCACTGGTCCCATGTTTCCACACCCCATTTCCAGCACTAGTGAATAGGATCCCAATATACATATACTTTGTTATTAAAACAAATTGTCCACACATCCTTCCACATAAAAAGAGCAATGCACCTGAGTTTCATATTTTGAAGTCTAGAATTTCACCTCATCTGATTCAGAATTAACTGCAAATCCTTCAAGCATATAGCAAAAGTCTCAGCCAGATGACCCCCCCCCATAAAAATAGCACCATCTGATAAAACTAATAAGGATGTTACCTTTTTACTTCTAAATTTCCAAACTAAAAACTTTCACAACTTTGTGTAAATCATATTATACAATTAAGGCCATTACTATTCAAAAACGAGCACGCTGATTGGACAGCTCAACCAGCGTGCCCATTGTAAATTCAGCATATGCTAATAGAAAGAATTCTAGTCTCTGTGAGGCTGGTCTTTCTACTGGAATATGCACCATAATGCCATTGTTGCAACCTGCACTTTACAGCATACTTTTACTTTAAGATTTATTTTTAAAACCATTTTGAATTCTCCACTTAGGAGACAAACTTGTATGCTTCTTTTTCTACAGGACAAAACACATTAGACTGAATTTTCTGCTTAGCAGTACAGAGAAAGTAAACTCCTTTAGAAAAATCTTAAACTAATAGTTTGCTCCACGGAGCAGGTTACAACAGTATATATATATATATATAATAATATATAATAAATATATATATATATATATATATATTTAAAAAAAATACCAAAAACTGAACAAATCCCAAAAAACAATGTACTAGCAGCCTAATAACCAAAATGACTGGAAGTGCAAAAGGGAGGAGCCAAGCTGGAAACTTCTTTTAACGTAGTAAAATGTTTGATAGTTGCTATTCGTCCAAAGACTTCATCAGGAAATGACAAACACTTATAGTGACTATAAATATTAAAAAAACTCACAGGTTTCTGTGCTGGAAACAGTAAAATAAGTTCCATGGCAACTCACTTATTGAGTTCAGTCCTCAAAGATTAGCAGGGGAAGAGGGTCCAGAGACAACAGCATTCTGTTTAGCTGTTCCAGTATACATATGCAGTACACCAACTGTGCGCCCCAGACTATCAAAAGCTAGCAGAAGAGACATTATTTAGAAAAGGTAAGATTGTTTTTAGCAATAATTCACTCCTGCATATGGGTAATGCAGGATTTATCCAAGTTTGGCTTTGTTGGCTTCATCCTTGTGATTAAACCACACCAACCTTGTATAAATCCTGCATTACCCACATACAGTCTTGGATTGCTGATCAAGTATCCAGGTTTATATTAGAACAGTGAAGGCTTAGCTTGTTGAATACCTAAACGTCGACAGAATTTTTTCATAGGGAAAAAAATTGCTTGGCCCTTATCAGGAATTTGCTCTTTTCCCCAATGCAGAGTGATCTTAGAGTTTGTATATTTAGTTGGGGGGGGATATGCCCCCCCACTTAATTAGGATTTGAAAGTAGTCTCCCACTGCCAAGCAAATTTTTTCCCTATGAAAAAATATGCGGGAGTGGCCATTCGCGGTTTTAAGCTTTCGCAGTTTAGCTGTCAACGTTTAGGTGTTCAACAAGCTAATCGTTCGAGTATATAATATAGACCAAAGTAACCTTTCCTTAAAAAATCATTAACAGGATTAAGGGCAAGACATATCATAAGAAAAGCTCTATACAGAAACGTAAAGAACTCAGGTTCTCAGCTTAATACTGAGAATGCAGACTTAGCATTTAGTGAATTCATTGAGGAACTGGCTAGCACTCCATCAGAGTCTCCCTTAGCAGACACCAAGGGAGGGCACTACTATAAACTTAATCTTAATTAAAAAAACTGTTTACTGAATTAAGGAACTCCACCAACCCAACACAGTCCTGGACAAGGCTAGAGCACTGGACAAACATTTCACAGCCCAGACAAAACACACACACTTTTTCTATGGAATCCATTGCCCAACTATTGACCATGGTGTTCAGTACTAAAGGATTACAGGATTTTCTTGGATTACTGTGATAAGTAATGTTTATTTGTACATATGTATGTGTGTGTGTGTGTGTGTGTGTGTGTGTGTGTGTGTGTGTGTGTGTGTGTGTGTGTGTATATATATATATATATATATATATATATATATATATATATATATATATATATATACACACAAACATGCTCTCAGCTTCTGCACTCTTGCTGAAAAGTGATGATCTCTGTCTAAAAGAACTATTTGTAAATTCCATACAGTACTTAAGAGGCATGTTAACCACACTACCACAATACCTTATCCATTACCAAAATATGAATATAATTCACAGCTGCATACTGACACCATGGCTGCTTCTCTCCACCTCAGGGACCTCAACTACTGTAATAGACCAGAAATGCCCCTTACAGGAAGTCGTGTTTGTTGGGATAAAGAGTTCTCCCAAATGCTCCTTCCAATTTCTGGCATTCTGTTCATTAGTGGTACTACTTCCATGCTTACAATATTCGTTTCTTCTTCAAAATTGCTTGTTTTCCAGAAAATCAGAGAGGCCATCAGACAAGCTTTGCCCATCACCTCTATAAATCCCCCATGTCTTACTTTCAGATTTATACTAAACTGCAGCTGTGATTTTCTTTTTTGACATTACCTGTAAGATTAATTATTTGAGCCCTCTGTCACTATTGTCAAGAAGGCCAACATTAATAGTTGGTGCATCCATCATGACAGACACTGAATGCCCTCCAAAGAAAGCTCCTTGCTGCAGTCTAGAAGAGGTGCTTGTCCTTGGTATATTAAGACTTAATGCTGCCAGCCTCAAATGGAACACATGGTTAGGCTTACCATGATCCAACACTTGCAGCAGTCTTGGCGGTAATGTCCACCAGCAAGCACCTGGTTGTTAAGCCTCTAATTTAATGAAAGTGGCTTCATCACCTGTCAAATCTTATGCCACTTGAATGACAGATAACTTTAGGGTTTTGGCAACCTAGACCGAAGCAATGGAAACTTGTTTTCGAGGTGCAGTACTCCGTCTAATTTGTGGAGCAATAGGAGGTAAGATACAACATATGCATAGTCTGACTCACTTATACAGAATGAGTGGGGTCTGGAATTAGACTTCTCATCTTGGAGAATCTCTTACCTGTTCAGAGCTGGTCCTTGTAAAATGCCCCAGACAGGTATGAGAATACTGTGAATGTAGGCAGTACAATTCAAACATATTTTCCTGATGGAAGAGAACATTGCTATAATGCAGTTGTGAGTCACTGAGAGGAAAAATCTGACAGCTGCTAAGCCATGTGCATCTAAAAATAAGACATTTTCGGCCTTCATAGAGAAGGCAGGTAATATGCTACAGAAGGTGCTGATTCCAAACTGAATACAACCTGCAAGTTTTATTGCTAGCAAGCCTAGCTACAACCATACCCATTACAGGTTGTGCTAAAGCTGCTACATCTGTATTTACGGCCATATTAAGTTACTCTCTACTTCAACCTTAGCAAAACACCTCCAATAGTTAATCATTATACTATAAATGGGCACCCAAGTCTTATAATACCATTCAGGGAAATCTTTTATCCCTACATTTCTACACTCTTGGACTAAATTTAAGGTCAGACAGATTGTCTTCCATCAGATGCCGCCTCTTAAAACTTGGTATACCCAGGCAGCGCAGCAACTGTCTGATGCCAGAACAATTAATTACTTCTTACTCTATCACAGCCTACCTATAACACCATCACAGCATGTATTTTACTCTCAAAAAATCTGTGAGGATCCCTCCCCCCCCACATGATTACACAAAAATAAATGAAAATTATCATATGCTGAAGCTGAAGATCAGACAAGACCAGAGCCCTGATTCCACAAGACTGTCAATGGAAGTTATTTGCTTCATTGAACATCTGCTTTATAGATAGGCCTTATGCTTGATTAACTCACTTATACTGAGAACGAGTCATTTGGAATTAGGCAGAGGGCTCAGTAGAAATTAAAATCCATAACACATTATGCTATGTCCACAACCGAGACTTACCAAAAACAAAGTATAACCTCAAACCAAATATGCTTAAACTCGCCACTAAAAACAATGCACTGGTAATTGTTGACTCCATAGTAAAACACAGACTCCACTCTTACAAGACTGAACAAAAAGGGTCACAGTGAGTTGTCTTATATATGCCAAGATCTCCAATGTCCTTAAAGCCCTCAGTTCCTGTAAGATAAGTAGATATGGCTACAACATGATAGTGGTGCATATGGTATAAATGACCTGGTGCACAAAACCCTAAGGAAAATGCAGAAACACATGTCTGAGCTCTTTGTGCATATTACAAATGCAGACTCTTGTACTGAGTAAAATCCTACCTTCACTAAGAATGATGAAAAGGTAGAAGAAAAACATGACTGAGTTCAACAATTGGCAAAGTAATGCTGTCATTCAAATGAGGTCCATTATGTGGCAGCTTGGGATCAACTGCCACATATTCCTGTTTAACTTGCCAAGGATGGCTTGTTGCTCTTATTTCTAAAAGCCTTTGGCTGTATACATGCCATTATTTATTGGCAGGGGTCTGCTGCTACGGATCAACAGAAAAAAAAAAATAGCAAACAAAGCACCAGACAATATCAACATGGTGTTGTTCAATGCTAGGAATCAAAATAAACTGCATGACTTTGAATCCTTCCAGCATTTGAAGCACACTCGTGTGTAGTAGAACTAAAACCTGGTTTAAAAGTGCCTAAAGCAGCCCCTCTATACCAGAGTTTGTGCCTACCACATGTTTAGAATGAAGGGAATCTATGGTAGAGAATTCATATTTGTTAAGGACCACATTATCTAAAACCAGATTCCCAGAGATCTACAGACCAAACTGATTGATATTAAACTTGCTTTAAATAAAACTAACTGATCGTGGTATATTTCAGGACCCTCTCAATGATCCACTGAAAACCATATCAATTTCTTAAATAAACTGGATGAAATTCATATTCTTGAAAACTCCATTATCCTGGGAGGCTTTAACTACCTCTTGATAAACTGGAAGACCTACATTTCAAATGAGGGTTATTGTCTTAAAAACTCATTGGTTTCATAAAGAAAAATTCCCTGAGCCAAGCAGAATACCAGAAGTCAAAATATTCTTGACCTTGTCCTTATAAATATGGCATCTATATGTGCTGACCCACTGGCATACTATTCCTCAGTCAAGTCTGACTACAAACTGGTAATATTTTCTTTCAAACTCTGTAAACCAACAGAGGCAAATATCACAATTTTCAAAAATTTCAAATGTACAAACTCTCCAATTTTTTTCAAGAAGTCTGTAAATGCAAGTATAACTGTACACCTAAAATACAGACCCAGCCAGTAGTCATGCAAATAAATTCTATGTACCCCTAAAATACCGACCTAGCTAGCAGCTGGGCAAATCAGTTCTATGCTTACCTAGAAAACGGTCTAAATCTGTCAGCCCCTATCAAAACTAAACAAAAAGGGAAAGGGAATGGGCAAATCAGCCCAGTGGTCCACACGCATAAACAATACAATAAAAGAAAATGATCATCAAAATATATGGTAACTACAAAAAAACAAAATACAAACAAAACAACAAGCAGCAAAAAAAACATGAAAGGAGCTGTGTGCTATTTTATTTTAATACTACTAAGTGCTTTTGTATCACCCAGACTTCAGAGTAAAATAAAACTGTTGAAATAACCAAGCTTTTAAAACTCAAGGTTACCAATCAGATCTGAAATCCAATCAACAGTGAATAAATTATCCTTAAAGCTGGACTAAGACAAAAGAAAAAAAAAAGTAGAACAGTACAAACATATCTATTCAAATATTACTTGTTGTACATGAATCCATATAAATGCAATACTTAAACATAAATAATTTGAATGGTTTCTAATGTTATTTATATATATACATATATATATATATATATATATATATATATATATATATATGGGTTCAGTCAATATGTTCAAAGTTTCACTACTTTGAATCCTCATTTGTCCACTTGTTTAGTGAAACTTGAACATTGACTTAATATTCCCTTTTCCCCACTGTAGTGCAATCTCAGAGTTGGTATATTTAAGTAGGGTGGGGGCACAGTCCCTGCAGGGGTTTCTCCCCAAAAAACATGCAACTATCAGTTTAGTGTTATGATCTGAAATCCAATCAACAGTGAATAAATTATCCTTAAAGCTGGACTAAGACAAAAGAAAAAAAAAAGTAGAACAGTACAAACATATCTATTCAAATATTAATTGTTGTACATGAATCCATATAAATGCAATACTTAAACATAAATAATTTGAATGGTTTCTAATGTTATTTATATATATACATATATATATATATATATATATATATATATATATATGGGTTCAGTCAATATGTTCAAAGTTTCACTACTTTGAATCCTCATTTTACTGAGTCCACTTGTTCGAAGTAGTGAAACTTCGAACATTGACTTTGGCAGTCACACTACAGCACGGAATGGGAATATTCCCTTTTCCCCACTGTAGTGCAATCTCAGAGTTGGTATATTTAAGTAGGGGGGTGGGCACAGTCCTTGCAAAACATGGTTTAGTGTTTTTGCTTTGTTTGTGCACTTTCATTTAAGTGGACTTTTGCTGAAGTATAGGATCTACTGCCTTATTTCAAAGAAGTGCATTTTCGATGTAAAGCTGTAGACCCATATATATTTATATATATATATATATATATATATATATATATATATATATATATATATATATATATATATATATATATATATATATATATATATATATATATATATATATATATATATATATATATATATATATATATATATATGGATTTGTATCACTTCACTGAAAGACCATTTCGCTGAGACCAAATCACCTAAAGTTCATTTCAATGAAAGTTCATTTCACCTAAAACTAATTTCACTGACAAGTAGTACTCTAAGGCAAGTCAAAGGTATATGTCCTTTCACCCCACTGTAGTGCGATCCTAGTGTTAGTATATATAGTTAGCGGGTGGGGGGGCACAGCCCTCCACATTGGGGGGTTGCCCCCCACTTAATTTGGTTTTCTGTTGTCTGGTTTTGTTTTACATTGTAACTATATATACTAACATGTCAGTGAAATGGTCTTTCAGTGAAATGATACAAATCCATATATATATATATATATATATATATATATATATAGGTTTATATTAAAATACCAAAACCTCACATACGCAAATACTTATATGGGTCTATATTACAATAGAGAACCGTCACTTATGTGAATACCTAAATGCCGACACAAATAGAGAACCGTGAAAACACCGAACGTCCTGCAGCTCGAAATTCGAAATAACTAATTGCCATAGTTTGCCAACCCCACCGCCCTCTACATACTACCTACCCAAACAAAATAAATAATCCACACTTCCCCATATCTGCACTTCACCCATATATCCCATATCTTAATCAAACATTCACTACACACGAATGTATCTAACTATAAACAACACCCAACTACGGGAAAAGTATAATTTACTTATACATTCCTATATGACTATAACATAACCCTACTTCTAACCCTAAAGTAAAGGTTGCATGTATTACTATGTATGCACTTACCTTCACCCCTAAATCCTAGTCCCGTACTATTGCACACTTATGTGTAGGAGCTATACCGAATAAGGGCCAACTATGACAATTGTTTTGCAGTGTATGTGGCATTTTAGGTATTAGCGTTAGTGGCGGGTTCGCTGTATATTTATGTATGTGCGGCATTAGGTATATAGCGTTAAAGTATGAGTTCGCTATTGTAATATAGACCCATATATACATATATATATATATATGTGTGTGTGTGTGTGTGTGTGTGTATGCAAAGCTGACAAAGTCCATAATATTAAAAACTTTGTTTCAATTATTCTGTTTAAAATACACAGTAAATATATACAGTCATTTAACCCTGGTTCTTCACATGCATTCATCCTAAGCCTAGATCCAAATAAGTCCTTAGCCTTCTATATTCTGCATTTTTCAGGTCTATCACAGAATGCAATGCCAACTTTGCAATGTTTCTTACTAAACACATCAAGAAGTTGGAGAGATTCCAAAGGTTCCTGAAAAGAAAAGTTCATGGGCCTAAAATACCTGTGCTATCAAAACAGACTATGACCTTGTTTGTTTATTTAGTGTTCTACATATTCCTTAGGAGTGATCTGTGCCTTGACTTCTGTCCATTAGGGATGCAGCAGTCAAGACCTTTTTATTTTTCCACAACTCAAACAGACCATCAAACACTAGAACCAAAGATCTGTACCCGTTTCAGCAAATAAACAAATTGTATTGCATAGGCAGATCTGTCATACAATAACTACCTCATCTCTGTGTGAAAATTCCTGTCCAGATCAAGCACTGTGACACACTATCTTCCTTTACAAATGAATTAGACAACTGTACAGGTATTCAATAATTCACCTTCAGCCTAACTGGCCTATCACTTCTTGGAAAAGGAGACAAGGTCTAAGGGTAGGTACTGGCAAGGAATACATGGCCACATGGCCCAGTTACCTTGCACATTCTATGATTATCTAATTCTGCATAGAAAAACTACATACCAGTGCTAAATAGGCATGAATAACTAAATATATGTAGCATGTCTAGGCAGATAGCTCCTCTATAGGGCGTTAGACAAAGTAAGCCATAATGCAAACTGTGAATGGAAAGCTAGTCCATCCTTTGCTGCAGTCCCAAACTGAACACATGATATAACAGGAAAATACCTCCCTACTTTAAAGGACTGTGGGGGCAAATCAGAAGATAAGCCTTTGATGATCACCTTATTGGTTTGGGAATGGGAATCAATAAGGGAATAAGCCTACGGATACATCCTTACCTAACCTGGAAAGAATTTGACAGGGTAATATTTAGTTAGACTGAGAATGAGGGAGATCAATGTAGGCAAAATTAAAAGAAGTGCTAAACGTCGAGTGAGAGAAAAGATAATACTGAGCAGAACCTGAATGATGTTCTTATTGAAAGAAAATACAGCAACACTAAACAGAAGAGAAAGTTCTATGTAACAGGTTCACAAAGAAAAGTAAAGCAAAATGAAGTACGGCATTAACAGCAATGAGACTCCCAGGGACTGTGCCTTTCCCACTCCACAAAGGGGGAGCCACCACTGATCCCGGGAACTATCGACCTATTAGCCTGACGAGCCTGGTCTGCAAGGCCATGGAACATATCATCATGGAACTCGTAAACAAACACATTGGTAACCTCCAAACTCTGGATCCCACACAGTTCAGGTTTGTGAAAAGCAGATCATGCCTCCTGAACCTGATTGACTTCTTTGAGGCAGTCACCAAAGCCTTGGATGAGGGTAAGGTGGTTCACACAGCCTATCTTGACCTCGCCAAGGCTTTCGACACCATCCCCCACTCTGGAATTATAGCTAAACTCACTAAACTTGGTATAAATCCCTACGTCACAAGATAGGTTGCCAACTGGCTCACTGACAGAACCCACAGTGTAAAAGTTGCAGACTCCAAATCTGACCTCAAAGCAGTGACAAGTGGAGTACAACAGGGCTCCGTGCTAGGACCTCTCCTGTTTGGTATCTACTTCTCTGAAGTACAGGCTAACACAGAAGGCCTCTGGCTAATGAAGTTCACAGATGACTGAAAACTAGGAGCCATAAGTCCCCAAATGATGTGGACATCAGACAGATGCTTGGTGTCAGAGCCATGGCCTCAAGCTCAATGCCAAAAAGTGCAATGTCATCCCCTTTG
Organism: Protopterus annectens; assembly: GCF_019279795.1. Classification (NCBI taxonomy): domain Eukaryota; kingdom Metazoa; phylum Chordata; order Ceratodontiformes; family Protopteridae; genus Protopterus; species Protopterus annectens. The sequence continues at coordinate 497,852,453 of NC_056749.1, read as the reverse complement.
GTAAAAACTCTGTACCCATGAACTATCACATAGGAAGCAATCTACTTAATACTGAATGCGTGATAAGAGACCTTGTGACCCAGGTGGACAGTAGTCTCTCCTTTGATAGTCACATAGCCACAGTAGTCAGGGGGTTCTCATCCAGGAAAAAAGAGGTCATTGTTCCCCTCTACTCGTCACTCATTAGACCCATTATAGAGTACAACACTCCTTTTGGAATGTACCTCACAAGACATCTGCAGCAGCTGGAAAGGCCACAGGAGTACCTCACAAAGAGGATTACTGGCCTCAAACAAATGCCCTATACTGACCGCCTCAAAAAAACTCCAGCTTTACTCCATAGCATATTTCCTACTCCGAGGTGATCTCTGCCTAACATATAAAGCTATGTTACACCCAGAGCTGCTGGACATGCTACACCTAAAGAAATCAAAGGGACATAAACCTTGTCACCACAATAAACAGGACACACTGGAGGGATAGATTCCTGTCCCAGAGACTTCCTATACTCTGGAACAAGCTACCCATCTATGTCAAGCAAAGCTCTTCATTAGCACTCTTCAAGAAAAATCTTGATGAGTGGATGGGAAATCGGAAATACACCTCTCTGCTGGGCAGTGGCACAGGAAAATAACTTTCTTGGGTGGTGTAAGCTATGGAACCTTGCTGGCTAGGCTTACATAGGCCCTTGGGCCGATAGCCTAGTACCTACCTATGAACCTATAAACCTATGACACACTGACCCTGAATAAAGGCCAGAGATGGTTGACCCAAGATAAGCAGGATAATTTTGAAACAACGCAATGTGAAAGTGGCACTGAGCAAAGTAAAGGAAAATGTAGCTAGATTTGTAGGGGAAAGATAAAGAAAAGGCTGCACTTGTCAGCTGCATTTTGAGGTATAAAGTGATTTATTGAACAGATCAGGTGAAGACAGATAGGAAGTAGTGCATCAGCTAATAGCGTCCAGACCTTTCAGAAACCTGGTTATGAGATTGGCACATTATCCTTTGCTAGGCAGATCGTTAATATAGAGCTTCATACAGGTTGCATTTAAACTACTGTCCAAGGCACCTTCATTAATGCCGAGATCAGATATGATGTTTTCAGGTCTTAATCACTCAATATTAGGAAATGGTTAGTCACCTAGAGTAATGATCAATGTGAAAAGTAGTGATGCAGGCAGTGAAGCAAAACGATGCGATGATTACACACATAGATTACACAGAAACTTATGTGGGCTCATGCAGTACAATTTAGCTTCAGAGAGGGTTACAGAACTATGTCTAGAACCATAATACTGAGTTAAGAAGGGAATGTTTGAGAGATCTACTGGAAAACAGATGGTAGTGAGATGCCACACAGGATGTAGAGAATTAGTACTAGAGCTAGTGAACTCTAATTTGTGGGGCATTGAGCTGGATGATTTTAGGATGGCATATTTTTTTTTTTTTTTTTTTTTAGAATAGGTGAGTTCATTAAGGCTACAAGTAATTAACAAGGTCAGCCAGAATGCATATTTGGTAATCAACTTCACTTGTAGATCTGAGAGGCTAAAACTGTATCATAGCCTTTACTCATCAATTCTTTAATCACTTAAGGCAGAGGTTGCAGAGTTCAGTGAAAGCAAAGTGGAATATGGAAAACTGAACTTGCTGGGTCACAGAGGATGCTAATCAAAACAGAAAAACAACTTCAAAGTAAAGCTATGCCTGTTACCTTATCTGCCTCCAATAGTTTTCACTGTAGTTAATGCCTATGAGTTAGACTCAGAATCCAAGATATTTACTTCCTTCTGTTCTTATCTATGTAGTTGGAAAATCCTAGCCAAATGACACAGGTCTTAGAAAAGCAAAACAAACCAGCCCCCTAAATCTCTGGGATGATCCACAGATGTGTGACCTTCGTTAATTTGTGATGCAGCATGTACATAAGCTGATTGTGTGACATCTAACAGTATTATTTTATGATTCCGTTTATTCGTCTTGCTTATATTTATGCAGTTGATTCCTTTGTTAAGTTTAGGAGGGTTGTTTTGGTCCACCGAGGTCAGGGTTCTAACCTGGTTAATAAAATAAAGATAAATAAAATAAACTACAATATATAACATACGTGTCTGCCTATAAACAGTTGCACATTTTTGCCTCTGCTTACTGAATATTAACAATGCAAAATGTAAGGACTATAGTAATGTTATATACACATTTATTAAGAGTCACACACAGCATTCGGTATCTTCAGATTTACTGATAGAAATCATGGTTTTAATGCACACAGGTACAGTTAATCTATTCCGTTGGTATTCATTGTTCTACCTAGGGGACAAATTTAATTTGCACAACACATGAAGACTGCCTATAGAAAATTAAATTGGCTTATTTTTTCAAAATATTACTGTCATTTTATTTTGAATTGTCACCGTATATGACAAATTGAGGTATGTTGATCTAATATCATTCACAGAAGTGCTATTGATAGTGACATAAGGATATTGAATTTAAATTATTCATTTGTACTGAGTGAACAGTATGTGTCTATCTTGCAGAAAAATAAATTATACTTCTACAGCATTCAGGATAACATTTTATAAAAGTAAACTGATAAAAAGCATGCAATGGATGTCTTTAAAATCATATTCAAAAGTGGGTTAAGTTCCCACTGTGTATGTATGTATATATTGCATTCAAAAATATTATGCATTTATTAAAACAAACAACAAACTTTAATAGGGATCTGAACTTGATGCACCTTTAGTAAACTTTGAAAATTAATTTATTTTAGAAGCCCTAGTCAAGTATTTATTGACTGCTCATTAATGACTAGAATATCTAACAAAGCATACATCATACTTCGTCCTTTACAAGACTTTGCTGGAAAAAGAAACACTTTAATAAAATCAAGTAGTCGAAGATAAAATTAGGTAGCCCATGAATATGAACTTTCTCTAATCTAACAGGAAAAAGTTTGAACATAACATTTTTCACAATCCAAATAAATTCCAAAACCGAATTTGCAAGTAAGTCAATGTTTTATTACCAAAGAATTATTAAAATGTTACTGCTATCTGCTGATACCTTGTGATTCAATGCTTTAGATTAATGCTTTGATATGAAACAAAATAACTTCATAGTTACAAATGTTAAATAAAATCGCAGAGTCAGCTGGACAAAAAAAATAGTTTACTAAGCACGTTTTAAAAGTTCAGAATGTAAATTGACACTTCAACTTCCTTACAAATATACTTAACAAAACCAGCAGCAGCAGCCTCATAAGAAGTGATTAACCCAGCATACCTAGAAACTGTAGCTAACAGGCACGATGTGTATATACAGCAAGAGACATATTGTGGATAATGAATTCCTGGCATCACTTTTCCTTAATATATTCCTGAAGTGCCACTTATGTCTTTTACATTTCTTTGCCTGAAACTGGATCCTGCAAACGCCTCAGCATTTTATATCAGGTAGACTCTTTTAGCAATCCACAGTATGTGGACAAGTCATAAGCATATTCTCTTCTATTTTATTGTTATCCTGCCTATGTATACTTGTACTGCCTAGACTGGAAGCTTTTTTTTCTTTTGTTGTTTTAATCTGGGATAGTGGTTAGATAGTTCTACAGGTTTGCCTGTCACAGCTTGTCTATAATAATATATCTGATACCGAACTATCTTCTGTTGTACTGTTCTCTGTTCTATATAATGATCTTTCATTGTGAATGTATGCATGCTAACATCTGTCTAGGAATATTGATTCATAATATAGGCGGTATGAGAAAGGTTGTTCAGAAAGAAGGGAGTCAGAAAAAGGTGTGTTGATCATTCAGTGTGTGCAGATGTTATTGGACAATGTTTATTTATAAACAACCACCAATCCCATCCACGCACGCGGCCACACACACACCTATTCATTGTGAGGAGGTCTGCACAGCAGTGTGTGGTGCTCGCAAAAACATCAGGGCAGGAACGTTGAGGGGCCATGCCATGGACCCCTCAAGAGATCAACAAAGTGAGGCAATAAACATAGTTGTCTGTGAAAGAGATGGGCAGTTCTACAAGTTTGAGGAACTTTGTGCTCTTTCAGGGGGGCAGAAAGCCAGCCTTGGAATTCCCCTATCAGAACTAATAACTTGATTGTTAGATCATTGCACTACCACAAGAAAGAAGTATCTTAAGTATTAATTATCAGTTTTACAAGAGGTTTGTCTGTTAGGTCTCAATGAAGGGATGTGATCAATCTTGTAAAAATCTGCACTCATTTAAAGGCAAAGATAATATTGTTCATGTTATACTGGATAAGGAAGTAAATATGGGTAGGATGTTAGGTTCCTTTGCATTTCCCCCCTCACATAGCTCAGGGTATCAGCACTGGACTTAGTTCCCTAAAAAGAATACGGGGAAGTATCAGCTCATTCATCAGCTCTCATTTCTATTTATGCTTCTGTTAACAATTATAATAATATAGGTGATGCCCATGTGTAGTATGCATCACTGCATGATGCAATGCAATTTATGCTTTTGTTAACAATTATAATAATATAGGTGATGCCCATATGTAGTATTGCATCACTGCATGATGCAATACAGATGATTTGACTCTTTATTGACCCTTTGCTGGTGATGCTAGACATCAAGGCAGCATTTTGCTTATTGCATATTAGGATTATGCCATGTTAGGAATGAGTATAAAGGATAAGTCTTACCTTGGTAAGGCAATGTCCATGAGTTTCCCTAGAAAGTGTCCAACCTTTGGTTAGTTGAGTTCAGCATTACAGTGGATATGGGAGCAGAGTGTGACTGGGCAAAGCACAATGAACTATGTTCATGATTTTTTATTAGTTGGCAAAGAACATGACGGAGTTCAGAATGGATGCTAAGTTTTCTTGGAGCTGCCTAAAGATTTTAGAGTGCCCTTAGCAAAAGCAAAACAGGAGGGACTAGCAAAGATGCTTGCATTTATGGGATGAGTAATTGATGTGCCTTTGCATTTATATTGGTTGCCTGATAAGCTGATTAAGCTGTGGACAAAGACAGGATGTATGCTGAGTAGTGGGAGAGCTAGAGTCAAGGATGTCATTGAATTCATTTGGTTATTGAACTTTGTCATGAGAGCAATTGGTCCAGTAGACCAGTTGTTATGCCATTGGTGAACTTGTTAAGGTAAGGAAGGAAAAACAGCACACTTTTAGGGTGTCTGAAACACTCAAAGGCATTTTACTGATTTGGAATCACTATTTCATCATATTTACTGGTATAACCATATGGATATTTATTATATGCTCATACAGCAGGATGTCCATGGGTGCGTGCTTATTTTAAGGGTGTATGGTGTGCAGAACCTTGGTCTCAGGACTAGTGCTTGAAATGGAGAAAGGATATTACCGTGCTAGAGTTAATGCCTATTTGGGAAGCAATAGTGGTGTGGCATTCAGAGCTAAGTGAAAAGAGGGTGCTTTTTACTCTATCAGTGAAGCAGTAGTACAAGTATTTTTTGAAAAATATCTTGAAAATCTGACAGGGTTCAATTGTTGCTGAGGAAGTTGGTTTTGTAGTCTCTGAGGATTGATTTATCAGTTTCTGCTAAATATGTTCCAGTTAGAATATTATTGCTTTTAGAATTAATGAATTGTTAGGGTATCTTACATGGTCAGATTTGTGTGTTGTGGCTGGGGTAGTTTTGTTTTGGTTGGACAGTGCTAAGACTGATGAAGTAGGGAGAGGTCAGAAGAAGTGGTCTTAGAGAGACAAAGGGATGATCTGGTGTGGTGTGAGGTGAGCTTTATTGTGGAGAAAAGTGAATCTGTTTTCTATGAGTGATTTAGTGTTTAGGTTTTTGGATGGAAGACCTATATAGCTCAGGCAGTTTAATGCAGTGTTAAAGAAAGCTTTGAGGTGACAAGGAAATACAAAGGGTAGATATTCCATTCACTCATTCTGTATTGGTAGGGAATCAGATTTAGCAGCACAGGACAAGTCCATCAATGTTATTATGGGAATGGCAGATGGGTGTCTTAGGCTGTATAAAGTAGACAATTATTAGGTATGTGATCATTGGATACTTTAATTATTGTGGTTTTTGAGGTTTGGGATGAGTTACAGATCATAGATGTTATTTACTACTGTTGTGCGTGATCTAGTGATTTGTGAATGCTATTGCTCTTTGCTTTGCAGTTGCAGGAATATCCTGATAGCTAACCAATACACATCAGTGTGACCTATTAAGTGATTGGTTTTAAGGCCTAGAGAAAGTTGTTTGGGCCTCAATACCATTAGAAGGGATGTCATTAGGAGAGGAAGGAGATTATGATGTAGCAACAGCTATTACCAATGCCAGAGGAGTTTCATACATCCGCTATTTCAGTCAAGGTCATTACTGGTCATTTAACAGCAAAATATCTAGGCTAAGTTTCAAAGAGGAGGTTCTCATCTTGTATTATAAAGGATTATGTCTGCAGCAGTGTTTTGTGGGGAGTTTAAGTGTTTGATCTGCTGTTATCCTGAGGCTTCTGTGGAGAGGGCAGTTAAGACTTCAGCTATTGATGCAATGAGGTACTTTATTAATTACAAGGTGGCAGGGGGCAGTACCTTATAATGGAATACTGGGATTTATCTCATAGAAGTCTGTTGTGGTATACAGAGGGTGGAATTCATCTGTGTTACATGATATAGCCAATGCTGTGGAAATTTTTTTGTACCCTTCTCCTGACTGATACCTTTCAAAAATGAGAAATCTTTGGTGCTTTTTAAGCTGTCTGTGAACCATGGCTTTTGCTGTAGCAGGCAATTGAGTAAATGTCAGGAAAATCCTACTAGGACAGCTGAACTTTATTTGGGGTTAATGAGAGACTCTAATTGATGAAGACGGAATGCTGTAATTAAATCAAAATGTGCTTCAACAAGGTATTAGTTTAAGGGTGTGCACACTTATGCAACATGCGTATTGTACGTTTTTTATTTTTTATATTTTTCCCCTAATAGATTTGCTTGTTTTTCAATTGAATTGTACAGATCACAGGCCACATTAAAGGTGGGAAAAGGTTTGAAATGATTTATTGTGGTCTCATTTTTTTATATCACAAAAACCTGGCATTTTAACAGGGGTGTGTAAACTTTTTATTCCACTGTAGCTGTCAGAATAAATATGTCTAAAGGTGACTTCATTTTGTCTTTGATACTTACAAATTCTGTGGACAAATGTAGTACCAAAAATGTGATAAAGACTTGCCGGAATATTCTGAGTGCTTTTTCAGAGCTGACTAATAAAATAGGGGAGAAACTCACTTTTGTGGGAAAAAAAAGAGGCAATAGGTTAAAATATATTTTCCAAAGTTAGTTGAATTTTGCTTCAGAGATCAGTATTAAGTTTAAAGGGATCTACAAATGTTATGACTAATTACTGTAAACACCTAACATGCTGTAGGTCTAACAACATCTGAGAAAGACTGTTTTTTATACCATTTTTTTCATGCAAATCAAGATATGGTGTTTATGTAGCCTTCTGCACACAATGCCCTAGACTTTATATAAGCAATTCTACAAGAGAGCGGCATTATATGATTTATACATGCATACGGTAAACATCACTTACTCCAAAGATGGTGTAGGTAAACATGCTGGCAGTTGTAGTAAAAGTAAATTATTTAGTTTTGCAGTGATGAACTGTGTTAAAGCTTTTTCTACTAGATTTGATGCAGGTGATATTTTGGAATGTAAGGAATACTGTTGGCAAGTTAAACTAGATGCCTGTGAATTCCTAGGTTTGACTGACTATGAAGATGCTAAAATCTACCATAAAAGGAATATATGAAACATTAGTTATGTGATAGGAGTGTCAGTAACTCAGTGTTTAAGTCCATTTATTTTTAGTTGCACTTCAGTCTGATGAAGTCTCTAAGGTATAAAAGCACAAACTTAATGGATTTTAATTAAATTAAGTGCATTCTTTTTGGTTGCTTTTTTATTTATTTCTGAAAAAATGATATACTTAGGCTGTCATATCTGTCATGTACATGGCTGTGGTCATGGAAAGAGTCTCATCAAATGATGTCTATGCTGTCACCCCTGTTGACAATGCATCATCATGTAAGAAAGGTTCAAGCCTGGTTGAGGTACAGCCAGAGATTTTGGAAGTTCATATCAGTGAACAAGGCCCTTCCTTAGGGGAAGTGCCACCCTTACTCATGGTTGAATGCGATGATGGACAGACCTGGCAATAGCAGCATGAGGGAACAGATTGCAGGCAAGGAAAAAACAGTGCACTTGGCTGACTTGCCAGTTTCACAATGTGTGCTTGCACTGCAGAAAAGGAGACCCAGCATTGACCAAGAAATACTCCAAAGATGTAGGAGAAAAACAAAATATATGCACACTGGAGATTGACCACCAGGAAATAAAAATATGTACTCGAGTGCAAGTTTAAGGGCTTTCATCCTGTCATTAAATTGGACTTATTCAGAAACTAGCAATGCTCCTGTTACTGCATCTTTCCATACTCTATAGTTTGATATGCAAAGACAGGCATTTTTGAAGCTTCTTCCAAAAAAGAATATAAGGGAATTCAAATCATTACATCATTTGCCATTCTGCAAATGGTTCTCTATCAATGACTATATCAGAAGAGACACAAAGTACTGGGTTAGTACATATGATCAGACAAGGCTGTAAAAATCAACAGACCATTTCAGGACCTATATCAAGTTAGACAACAAGTCTGACTTTTGTTAACTTCCCATTTGTGACCAGGCTCGGCCTCTTCCGGATGTGTGGTTTGAAGGCTAGTTTTATTTTGACAGTGCCATGCCTATGGGGTACATGGTGGCTTGTACAACTTTTGAGAAGTTCACCACCACCCTCCAGTGGTGCTTACAGGAAAGGGCTCCTTGTCAGGCTGTAATTCATTATTTGGATGGCTTTCTGATCATAGGCAATGGGGACCAAGTACTAAAGAAGGCATAGCCTAACTCACAAACGTGTGTCATGAGTGCAGGGTACCACTTGAGGAAGGCAAGACAGAGTGTCCAATTCATTCTTTATCATTGCCAGGGCCTGAGATCAATATGACCTCATCATCATCCTTCAATCTGCTAGAGGCTAAACTGGAATGGCTTTGATGGGCCATAGAATATTTTTGGAGGCTCATAAGGTCAAGATCTATGAATGTTCTCCATACTCTCAGAATGAATTTATCATTTCCTCTAAGAATGGCTGATTGGTGAATGATGAGCTGAATACTAAGGAATTTATGGCAGGCAGCATGAGGAAGTCCTTTGGGCTAGCCCTTTACTCTTGTAACTTTTATCACAGCCTGACAGGTGAGGAAAGATACTGGTCTCCATCCCTTATTGTACATTATATAGTGGCTAGCTGCCATGTCAGTGACACAGTGAAGATGATCCAAGTTCAGTTAGTGGTTTTAACCATGGTTGTGGGTTATTTCAAACATTGGACAGTAGGCAGGGTCCACAAAGGCTGGGAGAAAGAGTGAAGGTCATCAGCTGATGGTAGACAGTTTATTGGCTAATCCTTGTTAGCCTCCATTATCCACAGGGTGCATTCTGGGTAGGCTCCACAGTTGTGTTATCACATCGCTGAGCATCCAGACCATGCAGTCTCTGACTATTCGTGGTACTGTTGTAACAGAATTAATCTTAGCAAGGCTGGGTTTGATTTATTTAATTTATGGATTTTTTTTTTCCTTACAAAAATGTGCACAAGTGCTGCCTTGCTGAAATAAAATTCCAGAGTTTTATGCTTTATATATAAATGGTGACTTATAATATTTTATTTAAAATAAAATAGAATGCAAAAAAAAAAAAGAAAAGAAAAATGCATTAGAATAAATTACCTTGGTGGAAGGTGAAAGGAGCAGCACTCTTGGGGAGAGCGATGGATGGGCGAAAACTAGGGTAGCCAGAGCAGTAGAGGTGCAGGATGGCTGCCATGTTCAAGGCTAGGAAAGATGGGCTTAGGCTGGGTCAACATTCTAGCAGGCACTCACTTTGCAGCCTTTCCCCTTTGTATTCCCCTTTGATTTCCTGAGCTACTTCACCATGTCTATGACAGGTAGTTGAAGGTGGAGAATGCTGTCTAGGAGCAGTTGGTATGTTAGTGAAGGTGGCAAAGAGTCATGCCACTTGGCCTAAAGCTGGACAAGCAGATCATTACAGGTGGAACACTGCACTGCTTGGAGAGAGCTGTCCTGCACCCTGGGACGTCAGAGAGGTTTAACCATGTTTCATTTGCAAGCAACGCTGTTTGCTACCTGTTAAAATCTGGTGTAATAAACAAATTGGTTGCACTGGCAATCTGAGTGAGCATGTTTATTGGAACAGGCTAAAGGGACAAAAGTGGTTTCCCAGCAGATAATTTTGTCCCATGTAAGTGAAGAAATGGGCAGAGCATGACACAACTAGGATATTTCACCACAGTACTGCACACAATTCAGATAGTTCAGTAGAGCATCTGGCTGATTTCCTGCCCCACTCCACTCCACATTTTTATCAGTTGCCTAGAGTGGAGGCAGTAACTTTATTGCCTTTCCCCTTTGTATTCTCATCTCGCTTTCCTGGGCTACTTGGTCATGGCTATTACAAGTGCTTGAAGGAAGATAACACTCTGCAGAAGCAGTTGGCATGGTAGCTGAGGTGGCAGATGTTCACATCACTAGGCTTAAATCTGGACAAGCAGGCCAGAACATGTAGAATGCTACACCATCTGTAGACTTCGATCCAGCACTCTGAGGCCTCAAGGGCACTATTTACAATGGAAATGTTTGAGAATGTCATTTGTTAGCATTGTTGGTTACCTTATAAATCTGGTGTCATAAATAAATTGGTGAAACTTGCCGAGCGCGTGTGGTTACTGGAGCAGGTTTTGTTTGCGTCTTTCGGCTTTTCCCGGTTAGGAGTCACCACAGTGGAACTCCGGTCCGCTAATGATTGGCAATAGAGTTTTTACGTGCTGGCTTGCCGGGCCTAATGCACAATCTTCAACAAAGGAATGCATGTTCACGCATGTCGCCACATGGAAAACGTTCTAACTGAGAATCGAATGGGCAACGTCTAACTGTGAGGCGACAACGCTACCGCAGCACCACCACTGGAAATCTTAGCATAAATTCAGAAGGGTATAAGCATTCCAACAAAGAAGCTGCTGTTATTTATGAATGAAACAGTGATTAACTGCTACACGAACACTGAAACCAGTTAAATTACCTGGACTCTCAAAAGCAGGAAAAAATCTGAAAAAGAAAAACAGAAGCTACCAGTTTTGTTTTGGATCTGCCTATAGTCTGTAGCATGGAACACAGAATGACAATGTAATAAGATGCTATAAAAGCAAAAATATGTTTACATAACGCATAATTAAACTGGGGTGTTGGACAAAGTAAGTACAGAGTTTCATATGAAACCAAATATTGCCTTTATTATTGCCATAAACACCAAATTGTTAGTACCTTGAACTCAAAAGAAGCTCCTCCTTTTCCATTATTTGGACCTGCAGATTTAGTTGCCAGCTCCAGAACAGTGAACAAGAAAAATGTCATTAGTTTTTAGGACTCTCATGCTGTACTACAAGCTAATTGTATGGATTACTTATGGCAATAGTGTTAATGATTTTTATGCCATTTGACATGCATTTCATCCTAACATTTTGCTGTTTACAAAACTATAAGTAACGCTAATCCAGTCTTTTGCCTATAATTGGATGGAATATCAAGGTCCTACAACACTCCATAAGTTCAAAGCCCAAGGTTTTTATCTGGGATGGGGTTCATGTCACATTTTAAGATATTAAATACTGTATGTAATGTAAACACTGTAAAAAACAACATGGTATTTTAAGTGCTTCACTTTAAAGCATTGCTAATTCCACTGTGTGAAGTAAACATTATGTAAATTATATTGTTTCTTTAAGAGCAGTTAGTGGTGCTGTGTATCAGACCCAGGAGAGCTCCCGCATTTTGATTTAATGGTTCATTATAAGACCAATAATGACATTTATTCTGGTGTAAAAGGAAGGCATTCTAAGCCACTGCAGATTAGATAGAGTCTAAGGGGAGACTCATTTGCCTGTGTACCAGATTCACTACAGATTCACTGAACTCTCAAGGGGGAAGCAAATCACCCTGGACTGTAGCTCCTACGTAGACTGTCATTGTACCTCAGCTGGAGACAGGTCCACATGCTTAGAGAATAATTCCTGGGATGGTAGAGTGTCTAACTCTCTAAAGCAGAAAGCTGTAGGAGGACTGTGCAATTGTGACTCTGGACATGGATGTTTTGGGTGTGAAACAGGTTCATTTTGAAGTTGTACAAATTAATTTTAGCAGGATCAGTAGCTATACTTATATTTGGACTTTTTTGCTTGATCTTCGGAGAAATACGCTAGGTGAATATTTTCTATAAACTAGACAATACATTTTCAGCATATGCTTTGCTACCTTCAATAAAGCAATGTGTGACCTAAATAAAAGATGTAGTCTCATTTACTTCTGTTTCCAGTGTTATAATGTTATCACTCTCTGTTTATATGTGTGTGAAATAGACTTGAGGAGCCGTGCATGATGCAGATATTACCATGTACCCAGATGTGTTGTTATCCATCACCCTTTAGGGTAAGTGCCTTTTAACGACAGAGCAGGTGGTAATAGCATGCACCTTTTCAAATGACTTACCACACTTACAAGATAAGCATCAACATTTTTCAGTTTAAAATCTACATTTTGTAGTTTACATATGGTAATTGTATGTTTCAAAGTATACTTTAATGTAAAATGATTCCTACTTTTATTTTAACTAATTGACAGCTGTGTTGAGTTATAATTTTTTTAACTTTGTTGAATTTTGTTCTGAAATTTTCAAAGTAGTCATTTAAAGGACTCTTCTGCAGAAGTGTTACGTGTATTGTAAAACACAACAGGTACTAACACTGCACAATACTTCAGTTTGTAGCAAGTGAATGAGTCCAGAAAGGAGATCATGTCAGTAGCATGGCGATTCACATGCATTTGTTTTCCAGGCCACACAGCCTAAAAATAATAGTGGTAATTTCAAGAACTAAGGTAAATATGTGCAAATTAAAGTAAATATGCAAGTAAAAATTCTCCAGGCTTTCTTTAGGAGGACTTATGCAGCCATATACTTGTTACATCACAAATATAAACAACACAGGTGGGAAAAACAGAAGGCACCGAGTTCTTAGCTGAAAGTGTTTAATAAAATTGAGCACTTTTGTCTGTATCAACAAGACTTCTTCAGAAAGAAATAGAAAAATCAAGCTATTTAATAGTCCCTCTCCCCATCACATGATCTTAATTAACCAATAAGCAAATAAACATATTAAAAAAACTATCAAATCATTGCTTATATAATAAAAACAGTTTCCATTAATAAATAATCAAGGTTACACTAAAGAATGCAATTTTAATACACTACTAATAGACATATTGTCATTAAGACCAGGGGGCATTAAAGAATAAGTGAATTTGCCATTTTAACTCATTGAGTTCACTCAAATCCTCCCACAGCCCACCACAAATCTCTCTATGAACAATGTCCAAATCAAAAAACAAAAACTTGTGAGTAGATATTCAGAGATATGCTTAAACATACAATATTTTACATTCTAATATCAAAAGTGTGATTGTATATCTGGTCCCTTAACTTCTGCTGTGTTTTATCCACATAGAAGGAACAACATTCAGAGCATAAAGCAATGTATATAACACCCCTTTTGTTACAATTACAATTACAATAATGGAAGGACCTAAAATGATGACCATTAATACAGATCCCATCAGCCTCATACACAAACTTATGCATTGAACCACCACCATGCCGGAAAGTCCCATTTTTGGTATTAGTGTGGGACACAGAGAAAGTACCATTACTTTCCAAACAATGTTTAGGGGACTTACCCCTTGTAAACATTAACTGAGTACATAACCATTATACAACGACCCCCCCCCATTAATATTCAAAAACGTGCACGCTGATTGGTCAGCGTGCACGTTGTAAATCTGAGTTATTGTAATGGAAAAAGGACCGGTCACCCAGATTTTTTCCATTACTGTAACTCTTACAGCAACACTGTCTCACTATGTTAAACAAGTTTAATATAGCGAGACAGCTTTAAAAAAAGCAACAGAGATTCTCCGTTGCTTTTTTTAAAACTGTCTCGCTATGTTAAACCCATTTAACATAGTGAAACAGTTTGTAAAAAGCAACGGACATCTTGCTTTCTCCGTTGCTTTTTTCAAAGCTGTCTTGCTATGTTAAATGGGTTTAACATAGTGAGACAGCTTTAAAATAAGCAACAGAGATTCTTTGTTGCTTTCTTTAAAGCTGTCTCGCTATGTTAAACCCATTTAACATAGCAAAACAGTTTGTAAAAAGCAACGGAGATCTTGTTTTCTATGTTGATTTTGCCCACAGCTCTAATGTATTGCATAGGCATACGCATGCGCAGTACATCAGAACTGCCGCAGAATACCAGACAGCTGCAGAAGGGCAGCAAGGAGGCATTATGCAATGCCATTATTTAAGAAAAGTAATTATTTTTTTCTTAAATAATGTCATTGTATAATAGCAATAACCCACTTCTGGGTGTGGGTAATGCTGGATTTACCCACGGTTGGCTTTGTTTGGCCACTCGGGCTTCACCCTCGTGACCAAACCACACCAACCGTGGGTAAATCCAGCATTACCCACACCCAGGCATGGGTTATTGCTATAATAACTCCTGTATACTTCTCAAAACAAGAGAACAGTACCCAGTTTCTTTTTAGCACTTCAAAAATCTCAGTGTGGTCTATTGTGTATTTTGTGACAAAAGAGAGTGTATCTAGATTTAACCCTTTTATTGGGACCAAACATTTCTTTGGGACCTTCTTGTCCAAAATAGGGCAAAAAATGATTTGTCAAAGTTTTTTTTGTGTGTTTATTTGCTTATTGGTTAAGGTCATGTGATGGGGAGAGGGACTTTTAAATAGCTTGATTTTTCTATTTTTTTGTATTCTGAACAAGTCTTGTTGATACATACAGATTAAATCATTCAGTTTTATTAAACTCGTTCACTAAGAGCTATGTGCCTTCTGTTTTTCCCACCTATGCTGTTTGGATTTAGTTTCATTGGTTCTCGGTTTTTGGTGTTACATCACAAATATATTTACAGAGTAATTATTTGGCTGGCATCTCTCAAGACCTGAAAAACATATGTACTCACCCCCATCATTTTCCTTAAAGTGGTGTAACTGATAGTATACTTGCTGCTTTATTTAACTGGGTTTCTGTGGTCATTTCAATGCATTTTATTTCTATTTTAATATGCATTTGTATTCAAACAATGTTAGGTATTTGCATACTCTATGTTCAGATGCTTCAACTACATTTTGTATAACATATTCAATTTGACTCCTACGTTAGAGTGACTGCATGCTGTTGCTGTGGTGACTCTCTTTACTTCATGTTAATCACTTCTTCTCTCTCAGTATATGCTTTTATATTCTGTTTGTGGAAATTAAGCTTTTACTTTCTTCAGAAGATTATATTTTACTTAAAAGATGTACTTTACTTGTCCTGATGAGGTAAATGCACTAAAATTTGTATATTCATACTTTTATTATGGCAAAGTGTATTTAATTTGTGCCACACTCCTGATCCATGTTTTGTTTTATTTCTTTTTTTATTATAATGCAGACTTAATGCATTTCAGTTGGGGATATGTATTTCTGGTGTCTGATTTTTGCTGATTTATTTTTTTGCTTATTAATTAAATTCATCAATTCATTTTCCTCACTCACACATATCTGGTGTCTAGAGACCCCAATTTATTTTAATTAGTTATTTTATTTGAAATATTTCTGTGTTTGGCAGTTTTCCATGCTAAGTGACCATTTAAGGCAGTATGTTGGATTTTGGGATCTATGAAAGTATAGATATCTGTGAACAAATAAGGCTGCACTTGCTTTTTCCCATGCATGGAAAAGATTTGATGCGTGGGTTGCTAGAAATATGACTAGTCAATTTTCCTTGCCCATTTTATAAATATATACAAACACACACACAGGCAATATGCATGACTGTTGCACTCCTCATATATGACTCATGTAGAGTTCTATTTAGTTGCTGTTAGTATAGCATTATTGAGAACTGAATACATGAAAGATGAAGGTCATTTTCTCCACCGGGATGGACAACAGCTTTGTTTACACTGGAATTGGTCTGCCAGCTATTCCATGCACTTTAGTACTTACTATCAGCAGCTGTATGTATCACATTCAGCAGATTTTTTTTAAATAAAAGTTTATATGTCATTTCTTTGTACTGATATACATTTATAGTTCATTGGCATCCGATCACTCGCCTTTGCTCTCCCTGTTTTGCAGTTTCTCTCTAAAATAGCATCTGGTCTGTTCTTGGAACTGCCATCATGCCTTGTACCATATTACCGTAAAGCATTTTGTATGATTACCATAAGATGCACTGCCTTTGTTTGTGTCTGCCATGTCAACAACAAAAAAAACAATAACAACCAAACTTCCATCTCAAAAATGGTTACAATTCTGTCAGATTTACAATTCCACAGATCCCTGTTCTTTTTTTAGTTGCAGTAGAAGCAATCCATCAATACCACATTTCTCTTTTTAAAAGAAAAATTCAGCAGACTGTTTATAATCTAGTGTATTAAGTCCTGCTATAGATTGTTCATGTCTGTTGCACTATGATAGGAGTGGTTCCAAGCAAACAGAATTACAAGTTTCAATCCACTTTTATGCTCTATACAGTCATTAATGTTCATGACATCCCCCCCCCCCCTCCCCATTATCACCATCTGAAAATTTACACAGCACTTAGGTGCCTCTTCTATGTTAAAACTTTTCTCTCTTCCACTTGAAGCAAGCAAAGAGTGCCACTGACTGGAAGTCACTCATCTTTAGAACTGTGCTTCTCTGGTGAATAAAATAAAGATTAAGCATAATTGGTTAATGTGTGTGTGTTTACATGTTTAAAAAACAGAAAACCAAGTAATCTTAAAACTTCATTGATAAGCTCAGTCACAATAATGTCCAAAAATCATTATACCAAGGTAGTGTTCCAAAGCAACAAGCCTTTATTTGTCACAGACAAGCAATCCTCAGTAACAAAAAAATCTGAAATATTTTAACAGTGTTAAACATATCAGCTTGAATATACTTAAAAGTGTGGAAAATAATATGTTTTGTTTAATTTTAAACCAGCCTACTCAAGGCAAACAATATAAACAGAGCCATAAAAGTGCATTTTAGAACAAGTACTCAAAGCCACACACACTATTACTGATTAAATCAAACTAAATCCTAGTTAAGGAACACACTCTACCTATCTATTTGCAATCCCACATTCCAAAAAACAGGTATTAATAAAAGCATAATATACATATAAAAAGACTGACTTTTAACTAAATTCCCTTTCAGATAACTAATGCCATATAGCCTTCATCAGGTCTGTGACAAGAACTAAAATCATATGCATAGATAGATAAGTAAATAGAGCTAACTAGACAGATACAAGAAAAAACACACATACCTATCCAACCATAAACATTACCTAATTAGAATGCTATAAATAAAAATATATATCTGTGTAATAATATCTAATAAGCATCCACCCGTATGTATTAGTATTCATAAAAACTAAGTTATTTACAGGTCAGAGAAAATGTCAGTGCTTTGCAGTTGAGAGAGAAAAAAACAAACACCTGTCATGACAGTTTTCATGTTTACAGCCCAAAAAAATGTTTATACAATGATAAAAACTAGTAGAAAAAAACACACAAAAATACAGAAAACGGTGGATGAAGTAATCTAGTAATGTATAAATGTATGCAGGTGTGTGCATGAGCATGCACCCGTATGCTAAAATAGGGAATTAAACCAAAACAAATAAACTCACGGAGTGTGCATTAAACCAAAACGTTATGGTAACAGCGGCATGAAAAAATGTGCGCTTTGACTCTACTGTTTAAGTCTCTGGTGTGATGCAAGAGCATACTAAATCTAATCAAATCAGAATTGAGGTTAAAGTAACTAAACATATATATATATATATATTTATACACACTCTACACATCAGTTTTTTTTAGTATGTTTGATACCTTTTGTACATAAAAATATTTCCTCTCACGTTCCCTAAAACAAACAAAAAAAGACTTTATATGTTGTGTAGCAGCTTACATAAATGCAACACACACTCTTAACAGAGCAATAATAGTTCAGTCCTGGTTTTCTGAACCCATTATATTTCACCTGCCAGCAGAATTCTTTTTTTTCTGTAAAACACCACTGATATCCCCTTCAAGCTCATCCATCTCCACACAGTCCAGAATGGTAAATTTAATACCAGAATGTCTGGGGTGTTCTAATAACTGTTGGGATAAGGCATTCCTCTGACATTTATGTCCGATGTCAGAAAGATGACCTGAAATCCTTCTTTTCAGTTTATTCATAGTCTTACCCACATGCAGGACATTCTTGTGTATGGACCTATATACAATTTTTTCAGTATTACAGTACTATCTCCTGAAGATTTCTCCATCTTTTTAAGATACGGGCACTCATATGAGTCACACTCCAAGTATTCTCAAAGTGCAGTTAGGTGGCCCACAGATTTTAGTGCTCATGTCATCCTGGTGTTCCTTATTTTTTCTTTTCCAGATAGCTACATATGCTTCTGCTCTTTTTATACACAAAAGTAGGGTGATCTCATAAAACCCTTGAAGCTGCTGACTGAGGATGGTCCAGTTGTCCTTAATAATGACATTAATTGTGTTGTTTATATGTTTTTAATATCCTGTGTAGGAGTAACTGGTGAATGTGTGTGTGTTTGTATGTTTTTAACATCCTGTGTAGGAGTAACTGTGAATGAGTGTGTGCTTGTATGTTTTTAACATCCCGTGTAAGAGTAACTGTGAATGAGTGTGTGTTTGTATGTTTTTAACACCCTCTGTAGGAGTAACTGTGAATGAATGTGTGTTTGTATGTTTTTAACATCCTGTGTAGGAGTATGGGGACTACGGGGACTGCACCTGTGTGTGCGCCTTATGCCTCAGAAATTTCCACAGTAAGACAGGAGGATAGTTTAATGCATTATCTAGTTAGAGAGAAATGAATTTTAAGTTCTGTGATATATACAGAGAAAGAGGCTGGAAGCAGCAAATCTGAAAATGAGTTCTGTAGGCAGTGATTCAATATACTGTAAATCATAGGGTAAAGCACAGACATTCCTCAATGACTCAAGTCATGTGGAGCCCAATAGCCCAGCTGGGACTTTTTCATCTGGATGTTTCCTGGGAAAAAACTGGGTGAAGATTTCTGCTGTTGTCACTGAAGCTGAGAAGATGGCCTGGTAGATCATGCAGCTAGGACTTGTTTGCAAACAGCCTGTATTCTGGATGGACTGTATAAGACTACTTTATCATGAAGACAACCAAGGTACCCCTTTTTTTTCACTAAAAGCCAGGTAAGCTGTTTTTTTCTGAGTACCTGCACAATAAAACTGTGTGGTCTGCCTCCAGTGCCTTTATACTTACACTGGTGTTACATATCTACAGACAGTTCAGTCAAGGACGGTCAACCATGATCATTCCTCTTAGCACCCCTACGGCCCAGAGAATAACCTGTTTGGACTAATGTTTTGCTATGGAGATACTAATGTTTTCCTGACATGTTTCTTCTGCTGTTGATTGCATCCTACTGGCAATATTTTTGCTGTAGTTTCCTAGAGTGTTGCTTTT
Organism: Protopterus annectens; assembly: GCF_019279795.1. Taxonomy (NCBI): domain Eukaryota; kingdom Metazoa; phylum Chordata; order Ceratodontiformes; family Protopteridae; genus Protopterus; species Protopterus annectens. Next base: position 497,832,683 of record NC_056749.1, on the reverse strand, counting down.
TATCTGCAGGAAGGAAACTCTTGACAACTCTGGGGGAATCTAAGGTGGTGACTGACCAGAAGCTGGAACTACTGCAAAAACAATTAGTCTGGCTGGCTTACATATATCTTCGACCTGCAGAAATGTATTTTTCCAAAAAAAAGGATGTGTGAGAAGGATGAACTGAAATTCCGTATGGAGGTGTTCGAACAATACATCATTCAAATAAATTGGCACACATCATAATTGGCACAGATGTTGCATAAAACATATATGGACATAGAAGGGACAGATTACAATATCTGAAAACTTTAAGAAAGAAATGTAAGCTATGTCAGGGATAATGTCTGAAACACAAGCCATAAAATGTATTAACTGGATTCTTAATGCAATTAAATAGGTACAGTCACAAATGCAGAATCTAAAATGTATTTTAAAGCTTTAAACAGAATCTGATATTAAAATTAAAATAAAAATATTATAAATTCTAGTAGTAGACAGTTATAAAAGAACATTGCCTATTACTGCTAGAAAGTGGGTGTTTAAAAGCAATACATAGAAGTCTGACAAGTTCGTAAATTTAGCAGAAGGCTTACTAGTTAATGAGATAGTACTCAAAATTGAATTTACTATTAATTACTCTAAAGCTGCAAAAAGTGTGCTATCTTTTGTGAAAAAAGTAGCAAGTAATTTGTTCACTTGTTTCAAATGTGGGGGGAAGTAGTACACATAGCTGAATTCTGATTCACTGATACTGAAGAGAATGTTAGCAGCAGAAATGTAAAAAGGGATAATATAAATAAAATTGTCTGCAGAGAGAAATATTATGCACACAAACAGAGATTGTGAAAAATAAAAAGTGTGACACTTATGGCAGAACCAGGAAAGCATAAGTATGACCGTGAGTACTAAAAGTTTTAAAGTTTTAAAGGTAGGAAAGTGAAAAGTTCTAAACCCATTTCTGTTGGTGTATGTGTCTGAAAGTAAGAAAATGATAAAACAAATTACTTTTTGTTAAATGATATACCTTGATAATAGTTAGCAGTCTAAAGAAAAATAAAACTCATGACAGACTGGTACAGAAGGAGGAGATTCTTGTTTTAAACTAACCTGTCTATGGAAAATATCAAAAGCTGTAGTGTTACTGTTTCTGGGAGAATATGCATCCTCCACTGCAATACAAGTTGGCAAAGTAAATTAAAGTTAAGGCATCAGAACTTTTAAAAAGTGCTATGGGAAGAGAATGATTTAAATAGGGCAATACAAAATATAGCCAAGGTTGTAGGGAGGACAGTGAAAAAGAGGATCTAAATGTGTTTTACCATTATTTTACTTAAATATGAGAACATGAATGCAATAATAAAATACTAGTAATGAAGTTAACCCCTAGTCATGTGTAAGAGGGTCATCTGGGATGAACAAAACTAAGGCAAGAGTAGCAACCAAACTTTTCTAGCCAAGCATAAAGAAAGATACAGAAAACTTTGATAATTCATGTCTAGAATAAAAGAAAATTGCGCCCATTCTGGATCCAATAGCCCACTCACCCCAATGCTAGTTATAAAGGTGTCATTTGAACGTATTGCTATGAAAATTGTGAGGTCACTAGTAAAACCTAGCTATGGATTAGCAATACCTACTACTATTAAAAGAATATGTAATACAATTCCTAAAGCAGTCCCACTAAAACAAAGCTGTCAAGGTTATTGCCACAAAAGTGGCATTTTCCAGAATCACTATCCATACAAAGAAACTTAACGTCAGTTATCTCAGTGTAATTATGTAGGTAATTAATATCTATACACACAGTGAATTACATGTACATCCACACACACTACATATGCACATAAATGCAGAAAACGAGATGCATGTACACACACGCACATGTACCCAGCAATTACAGCCATGTTCTTCAAGTAAACCCCAGATGTCACCATTGTGATCAGCTGAATGAAAAAAAAAAACATATACAGTGCAAAGCAATTCACCACCCCCATACTTCTCAGCTGTCTCTGATTTTGTATAATGTTCTTAATGCCTACAGTTAGTCAAAAAATATAGGCATTATTTTGTTGAGAAAAGCATGTTGAACTATTCACTTTTTTAAGTAAATTAGGGAAATGTTTAAAATTTGTCTGGAGACTTGCTCTCACACAAACACACACACTTGCACTCACAAAACTATGCTATGCTTGCTTTACTTTGCCTCATTAAATGTGGCTTAAGACACAGTTAGTGGAGAGAAAATAAAACAGTAAATATTTATAACCACACTTTTGTTAACAGAGTGTTCTTCATTAGTTTAATTATCATTTACTCATTTTATGTTTTACAAACTCTAAACCTCTGCTTTTAGTGAACATAAACAACCTGTCAGTACTTTTTCTCTCTCTCTGTCTCCAGTCCCTCCTTCCTGTAAGCTTGATACACTACTGTGAATCCACAGACTTGATAGTGGGATCTCCTTGTATGTTAATACCTTGTTAGATGGTGTCCATTTTCCAAAAGGGTATGCATGTGTGACACACCCATTTTCTAACACTTATTATCATTATAATAACAATAAATTAAAATATAATACATACTTACAGATGTATTATAAGATTCCATCATGTTTCCGTGTATTATTTGTAAGACAGACATGCAAAGCAAGGTATCAATAATTAATACTTATGGCCTAAGATTTACTGCAGGGAACAAAAATAGAGTTACAGGTATATTAAAAACATTCTGTGCAGGGTAGGAACATTAGTTTCAGGTTATGATATCATATGTGATGCACAAATGGTTATGATATGAATTTGAGAGAAAATCAAACAAAAAATGCTCAGTAAATGTGATGTCACTGTACTTAAGAAACTATGACAGAAATTATATGTAATTCATAAAAATAACATTACAAATGGGCACCATACATGAACAAATAGTCCTAATGACAGGGATATGAGGCTGGGAGATTCAACACAATGTGTATGAACTGCTAATAGACAACAAAGCAGACCCAGCTGAATGGGACAAACTGTAAGTAAAAGCAGGATTTTATTGCTATTATGGTGCACAATGCAGTACTGGAAAGAATGAGACAACAGCCAGGCCAGCAAAGTGCCCATCAACAGTTAGGACAGAGCAAATGTCTCAGACTTGGGGTAGCTCCCCACAGTTTAACAGATAAGGAGATCCTTGATAAATACACCATAGAAAGGGAAGTATAACCAGTCTGAATTTTATGCAAAATTACAATGGAACCACATTAGAAATCAGTGTGCCTCCCAGCATTGTAATCCTTGGCCTAAAGCACTTTGGAAAGCCCAACAGATGACACTATGGGAATATCACAACTATCTACATCTAGGACATTATATATCTTCCTGGATGTCATGTAGAATATATGGATAAGTACCATCAGGCTCCTGGAATTACAGCGTCTGGTCCTTCCACTTTGGAGGCCTTTCACATGGTTGCATGTATGCCTGCAGTACCTGGGGGCAGACTATGCAAATGTGTTAATAAAAGCACCTCAGATTCTAATGGGCAGCAGCAATTGTTGTGAAAGGGCACCATAGCATCAAATGCCAGTTTGCAGTCCATAGCAATACCAAACAAACTTTGGTTTTCACCATCATACCAGTGCATATGATACATGAATATATGCTGCATCTGCAGTGCATTCAACAGTGGTAATTATATAATTCATTACATTGTAGGGTTGTACTACAGCATTTTACAGACAGCAAATACAAATGTAAGTATCTCAAGGGCGCAAATTATATGACTAAATATTTTTCTTTTCAGCTGAGTTGCTGGAAACCCCTTGTGTCTGTGTCAACATCTATAATCTGTCCACAAACTGCCGAGAAAGAAAACAAGTATGCCCATCACAGAAACACCGTGGACCATGTATATAAGCAGCTGAAACAAGAACCTCTCAGATATAATGCAGTGAACACTTAGGTAGTTAGCCACATTGTTCTCATATGCAGCATACTTAGTACAGTATGTTGCTGTGTCAAAACAGCTGCAAAAGCCATAATCGTATGTACAGTCTGGATAAGAAACACCAGGACAGTACAAATCAGAAAGATAGCTAGCCAGAAAATAACATTTTCAAAATATGTTTTGTAGAATATCCTTCAGTTCTTTATACCTCAAGGCCATATGCTGAAACTGCAGTTGCAGATGGGTATTGTAACACCACCATCGAGCAGGCAACAGTAAAATGTTATGCCAAAATTAGCTGCAGCACCAACAAGATATCACCCTTTTTGCACTGACACCTGTTTGGTCTGGGACTATGCAGCCCATCAGATATTACAAAAATATTCCAATGGAGCAAGAAGCATGCACTGCTGGGACTAGTGCTCATGACAGTAAGCAGAGAGCCTGTTTTGTGTTGGTACATCAATGGTACACATGATGGATTAGCAACTACACATCTGTTCTATGTGAAGGGAACAAAAGTGTAACCTACACAAGCTGACACGTGCACATAATGGCACATTGCAGCAGATGCATATACAGCAATAAGTGCCAATCATGACTACAGATCATACTTCCTGTGCAGTTTACAAAGTGACAGTGGATAATAGTGTTGGCTTTGCCACTGCATCAGATGATAGACATGGACTAACGGCTCATGGATGGCACACCTGCCACAGCCTTGTTGTTGTTCTTGTATTGCACCACTTTACACTGCAGGCCTCCAGACATGATTGCAGATGACAGTGCACAACAGTGGACTACTGATGGCTCAGCAGTTTCATATTAGGTTACTGGCATGCAGACTACTTAGACTGCGTCTATGAAGTTAAAGATGATTATTGGTGACTACACCTATATGGTCATCCAACTTAATTTGCCAGAATAACTCCCTGTATTCTTGTCTGGCTTCCCAACTTCCACCCCTGGGATCCTGTGTTACTTATTCCAAGACATAAAATGTTATCTTACCATTATTACAAAATTTGTGGTGCCTAGACAAGGCATTAGTTCCTTTATGTACAATATCATATGAATGTTTGTACACTTGTGTCCTCAAAGTCCTCTTCATTTTACCAATATAAAAACTTGGGCATTCCTCACATGTAACCAGGTATAACCCCCCCCCACACACACACTGTTACAGTTGTAATGACCTGTAGTTTTCAAATGTATGCCCCTAGCTTTCAAAGTAATCACTTCTTTGTCTGCCATGTAGCCACATTGGGCTGGGGAACAGGGAGAAATCAGTACCTGAACAATTACCAGTGGGAATAGATATGGAAAATGATGGTAAAATTGTGGTCTCACACACGTAGGAATACAGAACAGACTAGGAAATTTTAGTATATATAAGTATACATACTTGGTTATTAGCAAAATACATTTTGAATTATTCACAAAAGGTTTTTAGTTTGTCCCAACTAGACCACTTAGTTCAGTGAATACCTTGATAGATGTAAAACTATTTCTATGGAAATTAAATTTGAATCTTTTTTTCAAGGGTGAAAGAAACATCAGACAAGATTTGAACAGGAGAAGTGTCTTTAATCCACCTCTTAATCCAACCCTGAAAATATCTGAAGAGCTGGTAGAAAGAGACAGTAGGAGTATTAATTCAAAGCAAGGATTGATTAACAACTTTAGTAAAGAGGAAAAGGAATTAGTACACACACACTGTTACACAAGAATTGACGAGACAAAGGGGGAGGGGTGGTAATTATGGATTTGATCAGTTATGAGGCTCATATGTTCAGGATCTTAAATGATGAAGATAAATATAATATTGTATCTACGAATGGGATTATCATTGCCTATTCAAAGATAGACTTCTTTGTTGACCATTTGTTTCAGGGGACACTAGATCAAAAACATTTTGAGTTTTTATTTGAGGCCAAACCACACATTCCTACACTATTTGGTATACCCAAAGTACATAAAAGCATAGAAAATCCTGTATTTCAGCCAGCTGTGGCAGGAGCTGGCTCTAAAATGGAACTCTTAGCATTATTTGTGGACCACTATCTTATGAAATGTGTCAATAAACGAACACATTTTCTAAGGATTCTTGGGATTTTTTTAAAAAATGTAACTTCAGACAAATATGACAAAAACCTGGTATTTGTTACTATTGACATGACAGAACTATTCCCCAGTATAGCACATGCAAAAGGACTAGAATGGTTTCAGAAACTTTTGTTAGAAGTTAATTATTTGAAAAATGAACAGGCAAATGTGTTGGGAGAGTTTATGGAAGCTATTCTTAGGAACAATGTTATGCTTTTCAAAGGGAAATTCTACAAACAGGAACAGGGAGTAGCAACGGGGGCCACTTGTGTCCCCTTGTATGCGAACTGTGTTCTTTATAACTGCGAAAAGAAATATATATTCAACACCGATTGGTCCAAGTATATTACATTTTATACTAGATTTTTGGATATTTGTTTGTTTTGGAGGGATCCTAATGACAAACTAAGAGCATTCTTAACTTACATCAATGATACTGATTTTTTTTTTTATTCACTCACCACACCTCTGATGAATCTAGTAACTATCCTGACCTCACAATCTACAAAGATCATATTAATAATTGTTTCCAGTCTCAGATTTTTTGAAAGGATACATTTTCGAATTCATATTTACATTTCAAAAGTGGACACCCATTTTCCCAGAAAAAAGGAATTGCTATGGGCCAACTGATCAGAGCTTCAAAGATATGTAGTGAAACAGACACTTTTGTTAAGGAAATGGAATTTATGAAGCAGCTTTTTACACAATGGAATTATCCAAGTTGGTTTATAGACAAATTGGTAGAAGTAAGGAAAGGTGAGGAACAAAAACAATCCCTTATTAGGAGTGGGAAATGAAGTGAACACTGTTAGGAGTACAAGAGACGAAGACTATAACTTGGCCTTTGTACATACATTTTCCTCAGCATCTACTGCAGTAGAAAATATTATCAAAAAATACTGGGGGGTACTGACAGTAAATCAGGACACCAAAACGTTTATTCCTGAATTGCCTATGTTTATTAGGAAAAGAGATATGAACCTTAAAGAGATGCTGGAGAAAGTAGAGTTGAACAAGAAAAGTCTTAACAAGAGAATAGGAACATACAGATGTAGTTTTGTAATAAATGTGGCTACATGGCAGACAAAGAAGTGATTACATTGAAAGCTAGGGGCATACATTTGAAAGCTATAGGTCATTACAACTGTAACACAGTACGGGGGGGGTGGTATACCTCGTTACATGTGAGGAATGCCCAAGTTTTTATATTGGTAAAATGGAGAGGACCTTGAGGAAATGAGTGTACTAACATTCATATAATATTATACATGACAAAGAAACTAATGCCTTGTCTAGGCACCACAAATTTTGTAAAATGGTAAGATAACATTTTATGTCTTGGAACAAGTAACACAGGATCCCAGGGGTGGAAGTTGAGAAGACAGACTAGAATACAGGGAGTTATTCTGGCAAATTAAGATGGGTGCAGCAAAGGCCCATGGTTTGAACGAACACATTTGTATTAACCGTGTCCTTAAGTTAAGAGCAGCTAAACTGTAGTGAGATTTTTATATTCATGCTTTTAGGAAATGTTCATACTTCATACAATTAACAATGTTTGTATTTTATAAATATTTGCAGGGTGGGTTATTTTAACCCATATTTAAGATTTGGATTTTGCAAATTTAGACAAACACTAGAGGGTTAATTTAGTTTTGACATTAGAGAGGCAGGGTTCTTTGTGGAGTTAGGATTGGCTGTTTTAACTTTTAAATATTTTTGTTATATTTTATACAATGTTCTAAGGAAGCCTGAGAGTGTCCCGGGTGAAAGCGCTTAACTTGTACTTGTTTTTTTATTTGTGCCTTGTGTGCAGACAATAAAGTCACTCTGCTTTTACTTTGTGGAGCCTTTTCTGTTTTTGTGATATGGAGTTGAGTCTGGCTTTCAGCCTGTCACCATTCATTCACAGCAGCACACAGTAAGTTACAACCAGTGGCACTGAAAGTGTGGGGCCAGAGAAGCCAGACTACCACCGGGTGTCATCACCAATATGTGTACACAAACCACTGATAAATGAAGATTTAGTGGCAGTAAGGACCAAATCACACATCAGATGAAGTCAGAGCATGTGCACACTCAAAAAAGCACCAGTAATGTTGTGCATTCTAACCAATAGTGAAAGTATCACGTAATATGTCAGCTATGTGCCTATGTCAAAACTGCATGTCATGTGCCACCCTTATCACCGTCATCATTAAATACTGTTCTACTGGTCCACTAAAAACCTAAATCAACCCAAGACATCATAGCAACTAAGTGACCTAGCTCACTATTAAACAAGCTTTTCATTCATCTAGCTCTAGTATGTTATCTGGGACCAGACCTAAGTACCCATATAAAAAAAAAAAACTGCAGAAAGTAGAATAGCGCCTTACCTGCCCTAGTCCCTAATGCCTGGTCTATAATACCACTTCATATATATAATGAGAAACCATTAAACAATTTAAATCTGGCTTCTATGGACCTCTAAAACCAAGCACAATATAAAGGTGTAGACAATCCTCCTACCACACATACTAAATAATCTATGAATTTATGTATTCAATATATGCACACATGTACCCTGCATATAATCACTTAATGCAAAGTACAACCTATTTATTCAACAGCGGAGTAGACCACACTCTCTCTGTCAGCAATACAAACATAAGTTTTATTTACAAATAAAAGCTACTCAAGGAAACATTTTACTTTTCTCATAAATTCCTTAACAGGTATTAATCACAATGTTGTACTGTCTAACATAACTATAAATTTTATAAATTAAGTATACCAAAGGAGGAAACAAATTAACAGCAGATGCATAAATTTTCACTATGACATAGTAAGTATACTTGTTTAAGTACAAAATTCTATTATATTGTTCTGTGTATGCCATATTGTTATAGTACTACTGAAAATCACTTCCTAACACTTCCTAAATTTCTGCAAATACTAAGTTATAGGATATGTTATAGAAATGCTATGAGCTGAGTAAATGGAAGAAACTACAGCTATATCTATATCATTGCAGCGATATACAGACATCACCCCAGGGATGACAAATGTTTTTTGTTTGTCTTCTGTGCTCTGTTTGCATTATGCATTGTAAAGGTGATTTACAAAACTGAACATACTGCATGTACCAAAGTAGAAAGTATATACCACTACAATGCACTCTGTTATCGTGATGTATACCAGGGTAAAGGCTAAAGAAGGTCCAGATGGATCAGACCACTTGCATGGTCAATGTGAAATAAACAAAATATTTGTGGTTTCATCTTCCCCATTGGATGAAGTCCTCTTAACCCTCATCACTTCTGGTGCATGCTAATGATCACTGTCATACAGCAAAGACACAGCCTGTACCATTTCTGAAACATCCTGTGCCACCTGATGGTGACATACTGGCCAGAGGGGGCAGCACCTTGACAGAAATTGATATGATACCCACTCCATCTTCAAAAACATGTAGCATACTAATCACACATGCATTCATGATTGGAAAGAATATTGTGCATAGACAGTGCAACATGACCTACCACTCCAACCAGAACACAAATGTGAAAGCCCAGTTTATGCCTGTATATGGCCTAGATTCACTTACTCAATACATTTCCTTAAGCTGACTGAAAAAGTTTCTTCAGGTCACCCTGAAAAAATATTATCCCATGGTCTTCCCTATCATATCTATCCAATTAAGTCATATCATGTGTACTTTCTAGATTACAAGCATCCTGCCCTTACCCTCCATCACCTTCACAGTGGACTAGTCTTGTCTTCAATATTTTCAGCAGCATGTACACCTTGACGGTCCTTGATGCCTGATGGCACAGATGGATCTCCAGAACTTGCTGACTGTACACAGATCTCACACCATCAATATCCACATCTCTGTAATACCAAGCATTTGTTATGTGCATGCTTCCATTGAATTCAAAAACAGCCCTCAGCATCTGCATCTTACTCCTACAGAAGTGATACAGCTCCATGGGGGTGGACACTGACAGATGACATCTCACTCAGAAAGCAGCTATGCCATGAGGTGTAGTTTCACTGCGTCAGACATGACTCAAACCAAATTGATAAAAACAGACATCTATATGAAAACATATGCACTAATATACAAGCAATGTGTGCATGCTGCCACAGAAACAAACTGTGCCACCCTGGCATGTTAAAATGTTGCACATCTGTTACTCCAAACTATGACTACATCCCCTCTTCAGCTACAAGAAATGCAGAATGTAAATACTGATATGCAAAAAATTGGTGGCTATTTAACTGCAGAATAGGCAAGGCATGTAGCTTTCAAAAGCTGATGATATCTGTAAGGGTGTGTATGCTACCCCGCATGCATTATGTCTGGTTCCATTCAGACTTAGCACTGTAGCTCAAGAGTTAACAGGCAGAGGATGCCCACCACATTAGCCTTACAGCCTCTGCTACTGTACCTAGTTCATGGAAAATGGTAGCCACCATTTCTAAATGCCGCTATACTGGTCATGCCATGAGCACAAATGCATCTATATCTGGATTTGTACAGGCTGCAACATATGTATAAAGACATACATCATCCTCATAAAAGGAGCTTAAAGCAGGCAAGGTCACTGTGAAACTATGCCTGCCTCCAGGATGACACTATTATCTGCATCCACACCTGTGGAAGAAAAGAACTAGTCATACAGCGTGAATAGTAGTGGAAGGCTTTGATCATCAGTCTGCTATGAACTTTTGTTTGGACCTACAGAGTACATGATAATGTACATCAGAAAGCCTTAAAATGCAGCCTTGAACAGTGCACTCACTACAACATCAACACTGGCTTTTATGGACAACCCCAGCCTGACTTTGCTGTTTATCCAGCATTCCCATGCTATACGGTACCACGTGGACACAATACCCACATTTCTACCACATTCTACTCCTCCATGAGATTATACTGGCTGCATCACTGTCAGTCAAACATGACAGAATATGCCATAATATACAAGGAAAACTGAAACAAAAAAACAAGAGGAAGCAATGAATGCTTTTATGTCACCTGGATATTGGCAAATAACATTGCATGCCATCCAAGAGCTATAAATGTAAGAAACAGCTGTAACTGTGTATTCCATACAGTCACACACACAAATATAACTGTATGATCTGTCTTGCATAAAATAAAGCAAGTATCCATCTACAATACTGAGCCAAACCTTTTAAACTCTTAGTGAAAGAAATCCTGACAAGGCCAAAAATAACAGGGGGGACAAACAGCAAAACTCTGGGAAAGATTTTAAATTTTACTCTTACAAATTTGAAAGGGTCCTGGAATAACTGAATTATTGTCCATTTTCTGAAGAATATTAAGTGTGAAAGCCAACTGTGCATTACTTAGTGACTTTGATCCTCAATGTTTTGCCAAAAAAACATACATTTTATAAGGAAGATACTAAAAATATGAAGCAAAAATGTAGATATTCTACAAAAATATGGACATTTGAGAGGTATGTACTGTGCTGATCATACCATACAAAACAGAAATGCGTGTAAGTTATCACTGAGAAGAGCTGCGGAGGACACAGGTAGCCATTCCAACAACAGAGCACTCACCACCCAGTGAGGAATGATACAAGAAATGCAGCTAAGTTATTGCTTACTATATGTGAACAGCTGCATATTTAAAAAAACGACAAAATACCCATAGGTTCATAGGTGTATATTAGGCTAATTACCAGTGGTGCATTTATAAGCCTAGCCATACAACTTAAATGTATCCTCTGAGTTATCGTGACTTAAAGTTTATTTCAAGGGGTTATGGTTTTAAAAGACAGGATCTCTACATAGGTTCATAAGTAAGTACTAGGCTAGCTGCCCTTCTGAGCCATTTTAAGCCTAGCCAGTTTCCTTTTCAAAGGTTGGAATCAAACCCTGTACCTTCAATAACATCAACCAGGCAGGAAAATGCCAAAAACAGTGAAAATGTATTTCATGCTTTTGTCCAACAGACCTAGGACTTCTTCAGAATAATCTTAAAACAATTTGAAACACATTTAGTCTCAAAGGGCCACATGATTAGATTAATTAAATATTTAAAGTCGAACTGTTTAAAATGGTTAAAATAATAAACAAAGGTTAAATGGTTCTTGATAAGTCCCCTATCCTTTAAAAAATATTTTATAGTGATACTACTACTATTAAGACCATGTTTTTTAAAAGACAGAAGACTTACCAAGAAGCAGTTAATGTAATTTCACCTTAAAAGTTTTAAACTATTCATTGCCTTTATATATTTAATTAATCTAATCATGGAATCTATGAACCTAATACAATGTGTTTAAAACTGTGTTGAGATTATTCTGAAGTTGTCCTGTGTCTGTTGGATGAAAGTACCAAATACATTTTCACTGTTTTTGGCATTCCCCTAGCCAGTTGATGTTATTTCAGTTCTTGATTGTGTGATTTTATTTACAGCAAGGCTGAAATGTTTGGTTATTTTGTTTATTAAACCCTGTTCCATGTGTTTCTGAGGTAAACACTTGTACTATTAACCCCCAACCTATGTTATCTACAGTAGCAAATCACATATTGTGTACCAATAATGCTTACTACCAACAGAACAACATAATGACCCATTTCAATAGATGACTAGCAGTACCCTGTATCCCAAAACATCACCAAACATTCTGCATGAATCTCCCAGAATAAGGAATAGAGCCAAGACCTGTAGTAGGCTTCAGCAATAGTAACTGTGAATCAGTGATCCATGAATGCCTGCAAGAGTGTGTGCCATCCGTAAATGAGTGAGTTTCTGAATCTTGTGATAGACTGGCAACACATCCAACATGTTCCTTAAACTCATTAGCTGTTGGGATAGGCCCTGGAGCTTTAGTAACACTGAGCTAGGTTAAGCAGCCAATTGTAGAATGAATGTATACATATAAACCAGACTGATTAATGTACGAGTTTCAGCAGAAAAAAATAGCACGTTACAGTGAAAATCATCAGCTTACTTGAATTAGAAGAAAGAAATAATATAACTCACTCAAACTCCAAGGTAGATTAATTGATGCCAACAGTATGTTCTGGGATGGGAAAATGTTAACCTTTGGAAGTTTCACAAGAGATTTGCAAAGGAAAAACTACAGATAGATTAGAAGGATAATGAAGCAATTTATCTGTGAGATGCTAACGTTGCCGTAAAACTGAATGAATGGGAGGAAAAATTAGACTTGAAAGAGACAGTGTGCTTGTATATGTGCACAGACTGGGGTACACTGAACAGACTGAAATGCTCTCCTTAAAAATGTACACTGGGCACCAATGTGGGTATTGTTGCTAATGAAGGCTGAACCAGTGCATCACTACAGTTAAATCATTTTTAACTTCTGATACTGGGTAATAGACTGTTATTGATAAGGGTTAAACAAGGCCATTACTTTATAAAGGAAGCTGCATACACATATTATACAGGAATAGTGTATTTAGGGTCTGAATACTTTAAGGACTTCACAAACTTTATTTTGGTTTCTTTCCACATTACAATTAATTGTAGGTAAAAAAAACTGTTATACTAAAATCAAATGGTTTTGTTTCCTTGAGTGCCTTTTTCTTTATTCACGGAGATGATGACAGATGCAAGAATTAGAAGATGTGTAACACTTTTTAGCTGCCAGTGCTTAAGGATAAACTATAAGAGAATATAAACATTGTTGTTAGACTATAATATGAAAGTAAAAGTCAAGACCTACCTCAATAAATCTTAAATACTCAGCAAGTATTAAGGAAAAAGGGTGAGAATTGCAAACAAACTGAAGGGAGACTTTGCATTTTGCTATGTGTGTGTGTGTGTGTGTGTGTGTGTGTGTGTATGTTTTTTATCGTTTTGTTGACTGTGTTAGTCTTTTTAGGCTGGTGGCCTCTTTCCAGTGGAGACCTAAGGTGGTATTTATACTAAGGAAAATTTGGGCATGATATCAGATGACAACCCCTACTTTTTCCAAAGAGTGCTAAGGGATGTTTTAAATCTGTGAGCTACTACCAACTCAGGCATACAGGACCTCAGTTTAACATCTTATCCGAATGACAATTTTGAATGATACTAATTAAATGTGCATAGAAAGTATTGACTTTTGAAGTTATTCAAACAGAATTAAGATGTCAAAATTGTTTGACTAGTCACAGAGATGTGGTCTGTAGTCATATTTTTTTTTACCTTTAAACATATTTCCTAGATTTTTAAAACCTTATAATTTACACCTCAATGGTAGGTTTTGCTAGCACATCTCTAAGACAAATATATTTCTTGCAATCTGCAAATACATTTGAGAATATTAATTTTAGGAAACCTAAAATGGTTTTGTAACAGTTAGTTTAAAAGGATAAAACTATAAAATAAGAGTGCTAAGTGCTACTGGTGAATTTATAGTATGAAAATAAACACTGAGGATATAGTAAGTATTAAGTTGTCTCGATAATGGAAGGACAAAACAGCTAAAGAAAGAAATTGCTGTTGATACCAAAATTGGTGTTAAAAATATAGAAAGATGCTTTTTAGCCTGATACTTAAAATCATGACTTGTTCTGTGTAATTTGTTATAGAAATCATATAGGAACATACTAGGCAAGTGATCACTGGAACCATAAGATGCCCAGTCATATGCACCTTTAAGCAGGCCTCCCAAATCAAACAGGGCTGTACATGATAACCCGGGTGTAAATATGTCTCTACCCATCTAGTCATCAAGACTAGCCTTAAATTGTACTTTCCTTCAACTGTAACCTATTCCACAGGCTAGGAGTACGTTGAGTAAGGAACCCATTTCTCCAGCTAGTCTTGTTACTTGCTGGTCTACACTTAGGTCCTTAGTGTGGGTGTTTGTAGCACCACTGGTTTTACAAAGAAATAGGTTGTTAAATAGGACTGGGTCTTTCATGGCTCAAAATGCAAAATACGTCATGTCAGAGTAAACTGTAGACTCCTGAGTATAAGGAGACTCATTCGAATCTGCTGGGGTAGTTTAAGGCCTTTCATTTTCTTGGTTAGAAATATTTGGGGCCTTTCCAGTTGAGCTATATGCTTGGATTTGTACATACCAAAGGCAGCATTGTATTCAGTGATGGGTCTGGCGAGTTATGAGTAAAGTGGTAGAATAACATCTTTGAATTTTGAAGATAATCCCTTGGAAATCAACTGGGCCAAACAGAAGAATTTCCTGTCGATGATGGAAACATGATCAAATGAGACAGAGAAGTATCAACATATGCACTTATGTCTCTCATGACTGCATCTGTCCAAACAGGAGTACCATTTATAACTATGAGACAGAGGAAATATTCTGCCAAACGTGACTATGCTGCACATTTTCTAATTAATGTGAGACCACTTTTTGATACACCATGAATGTGTATATTACAGCCCATGCTGGAGCTGATTTGTATCAGTGGATGACTGAGTAACAGTACACAGCTTGCAGTTGTTAGCAAACTTTGTCAGCCACACATCTGGGATATTGGCTTGGATGTCTGCAAAATAACTGCCAAACAGGAGATTGCCAAGAACAGATCCCCGTGTCACCAACTACTTAAATGTTACATTCAGAGAGAGCCTAGAGCTGATCCCTGTGGCACCCACTAGTTACAGTGTTACATTCACAAAGGGCCCAGGTTACAGTGTTACATTCACAAAGGGCCCAGAACTGATCCCTGTAGCACCTACTAGTTACGTTATATTCAGTAAGGGCCCAACCATGATCCCTGTGGCACCCACTAGTTACAGCGTTTCATTCAGAGAGAGCCCAGAACTGATCCCTGTTGCATCCACTAGTTACGTTACATTCAGAAAGACAGCCAGTAAGTTTCATAATGTGATAACTATTGGATAACAAATTTGCAATCAAGTAGATACTGTAGGGATATCTTTACAGTGTTGTTGAGCTGAAATATTTTTCTTCTGTGTTCAAATATGTGGTTAGTTCTTGCAAGTGGTATGCTAAAAATAGCATTCC
The DNA here is from genome assembly GCF_019279795.1 of Protopterus annectens. Classification (NCBI taxonomy): domain Eukaryota; kingdom Metazoa; phylum Chordata; order Ceratodontiformes; family Protopteridae; genus Protopterus; species Protopterus annectens. The sequence goes on along the minus strand of NC_056749.1, from coordinate 497,816,685 downwards.
TTTTTTCTGTTTCATCTAGTCACTGACACTTTTAGAATGTACATCTTAAGTTGTATGCATTGCTTTTCAATTAATGACCTCAAAGGATAAAAATATAAAAATGTGTTAAGAAATGGTGTCGGACTGATAATAGAAAAAAAGGCTACTAATATATTAAGATAAAGGTGAAATACTTATGTGCCAAGGAGTAATGAATGAACAGAAATAGCAAACCAGCTGGAGAGAGATTTGGATATTTGATGCAATAAATTATATTAAGATCAAGAAGGGATATGAAATGGAAGTTAAATATTTGATAAGTAGAGTTTGCTATATGATGAAATGTAGTGTGAATTGTGTTAATACTTTGTAATCAAAAATAAGTAAATTCTTGTATGTGGATTAAAAACACAGTACAAATGGAGAATATAAATAAGAAGAAAGATGAGTGTAGAAACAGAATGCAAGTAAACTCACCAAAGCACTGCTTCTGTCAGAGAGGGTTCGTCGTAAAAGTCTGACTGGTGTTTTAGGCAAGCTTGATTGCAGGAGCCCAATAAAGTGAACTGTTATGCTTCAAAACTTGCTCCCAAAGTTTTTCAGCCTCACAGTTACAGTAAGTACTGCGCTATTAAGGCACAATCTCAATTATGAGCTTTATTTCATTATATTGGATTCCCTTGTTGTGATACACCAACAACTTGATCAGATGAACCAGATCTATTCCACTTGATTCTAATCATTGATAATCAAAGCTTTGCACACAATCAATTAGTCAGTTGTCACTCATCTGTGACTTTTGCTGAACGAGCACTCATCCAATCAGTCTGGCTAATTCAATAGGCTGAGGCTATTAATACTGAATGTAAATAATTTTAAATTCTGAGATTTGTTAATACATGTCCTAGTCTAGTGAGTCTGAATGTATGAAAATGATGACTTACATACAATAAGCCCAATACTATTTGTTTATATTTATTTATTTGCATTTCTTTACTAGAAAAGTCCACCTAGGTTGGAAACCACTTCTCAGTAGAAGCCCAGGAAGAAAGGTCAATATACAGTATGCGGTGTAACAATATACATACAAAATATGCATCACAGTTGAACAATTATAAATAAGCTAGACCACTGTATAGTGCTTGTTCATATGGTATAAGACTAAACACTGTATAATGTCTGCTCCTAAGGTAACTAACATAATGCAAAACACGAGGCGATACTACAGTGACAATTGTGGAAGAAATGCATCAGCATATGACAAGATATAAGTTTAATATAAATGGCATGAAAGTGGCAAATGGCAAGAAGACTACATGTTGGAGCATTTACTTATTCGGATGTGTGACTCTTTGGGTGCTAGTATACACTGGCAGTCTTGGATTTAGTAAGCATAAGTAGCGGGGGGGGGGGGTGCAGTCGCCACAATGAAGGATGCAAGAAGCCTGCCTTCTGTTAAATATAACTTTAAAAGAGAACTGCCATTGTTAACATTTGCTGTTCTTTAGTTTCAATGTTTTATTGTGTTAATTCTGGAATTCACAATTACGCATCTTGGAACTGCAACAAAGAGCCAGTGTAAGCCCTGCAGTAAGCCTGTCTAATCCTTCTACTGCAACAAGGAGCCAGTGTGATCACTAGAGTAAGCCCGATTAATCATTTTACTGCAACATGAAGCCAGTGTAAACACTGCAGTAAGCTTGTCTAATCCTTCTACTACAACAAGAAGCCAGTGTAATCACTGCAGTAAGTCTGTCTAATCCTTCTACTGCAACAAGAAGCCAGTGTAATCACTGCAGTAAGCCTGTCTAATCCTTCTACTACAAGGAGCCAGTGTGAGCCCTGCAGTAAGCCTGTCTAATCCTTCTACTACAAGGAGCCAGTGTGAGCCCTGCAGTAAGCCTGTCTAATCCTTCTACTACAACAAGAAGCCAGTGTAATCACTGCAGTAAGCCTGTCTAATCCTTCTACTACAACAAGAAGCCAGTGTAATCACTGCAGTAAGCCTGTCTAATCCTTCTACTACAAGGAGCCAGTGTGAGCCCTGCAGTAAGCCTGTCTAATCCTTCTACTGCAACAAGGAGCCAGTGTGATCACTAGAGTAAGCCCGATTAATCATTTTACTGCAACATGAAGCCAGTGTAATCACTGCAGTAAGCCTGTCTAATCCTTCTACTACAACAAGAAGCCAGTGTAATCACTGCAGTAAGCCTGTCTAATCCTTCTACTACAAGGAGCTAGTGTGAGCCCTGCAGTAAGCCTGTCTAATCCTTCTACTACAAGGAGCCAGTGTGAGCCCTGCAGTAAGCCTGTCTAATCCTTCTACTACAACAAGAAGCCAGTGTAATCACTGCAGTAAGCCTGTCTAATCCTTCTACTACAACAAGAAGCCAGTGTAATCACTGCAGTAAGCCTGTCTAATCCTTCTACTGCAAGGAGCCAGTGTGAGCCCTGCAGTAAGCCTGTCTAATCCTTCTACTGCAACAAGGAGCCAGTGTGATCACTAGAGTAAGCCCGATTAATCATTTTACTGCAACATGAAGCCAGTGTAAACACTGCAGTAAGCTTGTCTAATCCTTCTACTGCAACAAGAAGCCAGTGTAATCACTGCAGTAAGTCTGTCTAATCCTTCTACTGCAACAAGAAGCCAGTGTAATCACTGCAGTAAGTCTGTCTAATCCTTCTACTGCAACAAGAAGCCAAATGAGAAACTGTAATTCACAGCCTTATCACTAAATAGCAATGATGCTTTAGAGGCAAAAAGTCAGATTAATCTATGGAGTTATGTAACTTAGAATGTTTCCCATGCAACTATCAAGCCTAACAACAGAGGGCCTGACCTCTGCGCCTTCCTTCCTAGACTTTAAAAATAATGTGCTAGGCAGAAACTGATGCCATTTATTGTGGCCAAAAATGTACTCAGTTCTAAATATGAACATTATAAGTGAGACTTTGCAATGTAGCTATCAGTATGTTTTACAGCATGTGCCTATGTATAGACACTGTATGCCATAGACTATAAATCAGCATGTTTAAGTAATGGCATACCTATATGTATTTGTTAACATTTAACACCCACAAAAGATACTCAGCGAAATTTTACACAAACATATCACAGAAAACAATTTAGTAAGCAATACAACTGCATTCATGCACTATTGTATTACAGGTGGGAATTATGGTATTCTAGAAGCATACATGGTGTAGACAACTATAACATTAGTAACATCCAGTTAGCAAAAAGGCAATGTGCACCATGTTCACATTACCAGGCTAAAAAGTCTCAGCAACTCATCACTGAGGTCACACATTCACACCACAAGCAGCAGTGTCACATCAACAATAGGGTGAAGACATATAAAGCCTTTCAAGTGGGTATATGTTCAAAAACGTAAGTATTTGAGATGCCTGGGCAAGGCAGCATATAGATATGTCATTTTGGTACACATTATTACACAAAGATTTCACCATACATCTTTGCACCACAATATAAACCAACAAATGGGAATATTCACAGGTCATTTTGACCACTATGGCATGGCTAGCTGCATTGCTGCATTTAAAACAATAAAAATTAATATCCTTTATTGAAGCATCACAGAGATAAAACTGGTGCATAAATGGTTTGGATAGTTGCCTTTGTGGTGTACTAAATAAGAATACATTATGCACACAAATTATAGGGCAATTAGCAAGGGACCAGTCAGGCTGCTACAAACAGCAAATTATCTAACACAATTATAGAACTAGCTACTATTATTCAAAGACCTTAACACACAACAGAGTTTCTGAAAAGCTAATGGCTTTGTGACTTCTTTCAAACACTAGATATGTCAAGGGCACATCATTATTTATACCTTTTGGAAAACAAACTTTCTGAAATCTCTAGATGAAGTTCTCTATTTATAGAACAAAGAACATTAGCAACTTTTTTTTCATCAGAGGCATGTTCGTGTTAAATGAATTT